>NC_064284.1:55955694-56259774 GCF_019186545.1 Solanum stenotomum | reverse complement strand
GGGTGATCGAGGATCGGGATGAAAAAATAAAAAACTGAAGTTGAAAATATTTTTTAAAAACAATAAAAAAAATTGATAGAGGGGGGGGGGGGGCGAGAGTAGTGGGGGGGGGTAAAAAATAAAAAATTGAAATTAGAAATATCTTTTAAAAATAATTTTTAATATTTTTTGGGAGGTGGTGGGGGTAGGGGTAGGGGTGAGGGTGGGTAAAAAAATTGAATTTAAAAACAAGCTTTAAATTATTATTTTTTGGGGGGGCTGATTTGAGAGTAGGGACAAAATAAATTGATTTTTTCAATAATTTTTTTTTAATTGGAAGTTGGAAGAGAGTTTTGGAAAATGTTTTCCTTAAGTTTTGAAGGGAAGTCATTTTCCTTAAATTTGAGGAAAATGAGTTGATTTGGAAAACATTTTCCAAAACATTTAACCCAACCAAACATGAGAAAATTGAAAAACTTCATACCAAATACACCCTATATGTCATCAATATTTATCTTTCGAACATTGGGAAAATTAGGTAATAAACATTATTGTCCAAACAAACAATAAAATATTTTCAAAGATTTATCACCATATGTATATACCTGATAATCTCCTATCGTGCACGTTTTGAATCCAGCAGCACAATAGTCAAAGTAGTACTCCCATGTCCTGATGAACTTGTCATCGAATCCCAAAGAACGAATTTGACTAGTGACAGTACAGTTAACAATGTTCAAGTATCTGATCAAAGCTAGAAATGATTCATGAAAGAAACGGTTTTAAATCGTGGATTCATATAGGTATAGGTACCTTTTGTTTTTCAGGAAGTTTTCTAGCCAACATCTCAGTGTTTGGTAGTAATGAATTCCTATCTCCTCCAGGTGCTCGACACTGCATTCATATCATTCAATAAATGATTTTAAAAAAGAAATGGTTTTGAAAGTGTGACAAGTGCGCTAACTAGTGCAAAATCACAAAATAAACTGTTTGTTACCATAGTCTGGATGCATCAGCCATGGCTGATGTCACTCGACTTAGTGCGGGCAAGCATCCACCTGGGAATATATACTCTTTTATGAAGTCTGAGCTCTGCCTGTATTCTTCATACCTCTCGTCTGGTATTGAAATGAACTAAGGGAAGCCAACACAGCTTGTGAAAAGTGATAAAAATTAAAGGAAAAAATTTGAATGTGCATTAATTACCTGCAGGACTAGAAGTCCATCTTCTGCCAATGCAGAGTCACAGCAAGTAAAGAATTCCCCTATGAAATCATGACCAACATGTTCTAACATCCCGCTGAAAATGATAATTAGTACGATTGTAATACTGGCTCGATATGTAATAGGTAATACAATATATTCAGACAGAGATGGATACCATGATATAATCCTATCATATTTGTCCTTATTTGGGATTTGGCGATAGTCACATAGGAGAAATGTTATTTGATCCTGCGGAAAAGTTTCGTTGAATTAAAATTTTAATAGATAACGCTAACTTTGAAATTGCCAAAATTTGGCTTTAAGTGTTATATAGTAGTGTTCTCCTGTTTATCTTACAAGTACAAATAAATTCCAAACTCGAAAAATTTTGAGCTTCTATAGACATTGAAAGTACTAAGTACTAACTCCGACTGTGTGAGCTTTGCTTATAATGCCGGTCCCAAGCTCATATCAGTTAATCTTTTGCAACTTCTCTGGCCTGATTCAAACTGTGGAAATAACCTCTTGCAGAAATGCAGGGTAAGGTTGTGTACAATAGACACTTGTGGTCTGGCTTTGATTTGCAATGAAGCTTTTTTATGGAGCTATTGAAGTTTGGCAAGAAAGAAAATGAAAAAGAAGTTTAGTTCATGAAGTGTGTTAGTTCCTTCTTGGTTGTGACTTGTGTTGTTCATAGAAGAAAATCCTCATCAAATGTTCTCAAAATAGGCAGCAACGAGAATGAAATGTTAGTCATCTAGACAAACTAGAATGAAATTCCAAACTTGAAAAATTTTGAGCTTCTATAGACATTGTAAGTACTAAGTATTAACTCCGACTGTGTGAGCTTTGCTCATATTGCCGGTCCCAAGCTCAGATAAAGGAGGAGGGTTGCAGTAGGTTGGAAGCCAACATAAAAAATGGCAATTCGTGTATGTACTATACCTGAAGGCCTGCTTGCTCAACGCTCAACTGTGCATACTCCAGTTGCTGCCGAGAGAGTTATTCCAGTATATTTACATCCTGTTTGCTTGACAACTTCCATAGCCAAACTTCCCCAACCAAATCCAATCTCTAAAATGTGATGTTCTGCGGTAACCTTTGCCTAAACAGAATAAAAGCAAAATCAAATTATGCCTGAAATTTGTGTAGAAATGGGAGGGATTGATAACTTACCTTACTAATGAGACGACGAATCTTTCTCAGCTGTGCATCTTTCAGGTCTTCATCCTCACTCTAGAAAATATAAGAAACTAGATCACCACGGAATGAGATTAGAGAAAAGGAAGTGTAGCAAATATCTAAATTTGAAAGCTAACCTTGAATATTGCACATGAATATGTCATTGTCTCATCCAGAAAGAGTGAGAAGAGTTCATTACTCTGAAAACAAATATGCGCAGGTTTGAGAATTTCATTTCACTAGTGACCTTTGACATCCCCTACATGCGCATAGTTCATGGATAGACACCTTAATTTGGCCTCAACTGACAACTTAACACTTTTAACTTTGAGAATGCACATCTAGACACCTCAAGTTGTCTCCACTGTATCAGTTGAACACTCCAACTTACAAAATGATCCTCTAGACACCTCCAAAATTTATTTGCCACATCGGTGTCAGGTGTCCACGCAACACAGTGGGGACGAGTTAAGGTGTCTAGATGTGCATTCTCAAAGTTTGAGTGCTTATTGCCAGCTTGATCATCAAGTTAAGGTGTCTATCTATGTACTATGCCTTATTTTGTAATCGAGAAATCCCCTAGGACCAATGACACACAGTTCAAAACTTGATAGATAAGGGGGGCCCCCATATACCCTTCTCTACTTAAATATCAGGCTTTTTCTGCAGCAGGTCGAACCCACACATCATGGGTTATGCTCTTTCCACTAGACCAAAGCCCTGGGGCTTGACATCCCCTACATACTTTGGGTCATGATATAATATGCAAGTCAATTACCAGGTCATAATGGCGAGAAATATTCCGACGAGCCTGAGTCAGAGTGTTATGATTGGAAACGTGTTGAATGAAATATTTTGCAGATGACAGTGCTGCTGTAAAAAGCAATGGTGTCCACCAACCTCTAGAGCCATATAAAATGAGAATAACTTGAACATGAGAATAACAGAAGTTTATATTTATTTATTTCAGGTCAGTAAACTATTACCTTTTCTTGCTAGACCTTTTAACAGATGCTTTCATATCTCTGTTGGCAACAAATATCTGTAAAGGAATTCAGAAAGATATGTACTAAAAACTATTAACGAAGATATAGAGTCATTTCCTCACCATGAGAAGATTAAGAAGACCTTCATTCTTATCAACAAAAGAGAAATCCCCATGAATAAAGGCATCAGCAAGGCCTAGGTCAGCTTGAGTTGCAACCTGTAAGAGATTATCTATGTCACAGAATTTGTCTAGATTGAGAAACTTTTTAAGTTTTATTGATCGATAACTTGTAGGGGCGGCATAAGAAAATTTAAATTTACCTTCCAGTAAAACTGTGTACTATGGATTCTAAGCAAAACTTTGAGAGAGCATTTCCTATCTGTTCCTTGGAAAGTGAAAATTGTACCTCCTTCTTCCAACAAGCTGAATATAGAAATATATAAAGTTATTATACAGATATCAACTATTAGAAAGAAAAAACTTAGAAATCTCCGAGTAATATTCGCATGAATAATTAAGACCATTCTGAAGCTATGTATAATTGAAGGAATAATATAAAACTAAAAGCATAATAAATTGCGATTCACTCGTGATTTGCTCTGCGACATGGTTTTCGACTTGCTATTTTCTACCAGTCAAATAGCAAAGATCATAAATGTAGTAAATGAACAACTTGTTGGTTTGTATCTGCCACTAATTGGATTAAATCAATACAATGTGAAACTATCATCACTCACATTATGCATCCAGTTTCAATGAAACTTTTGAGAAATCTAGTAACGAGGAGGCGTGCTCCTGTTTCAGTCCAGGTTGGCACCATGTGCTTGGGATTGTCCAGAATACGACAATTCCTTCTAAGCATGCCATCTGCAGCAGCCATACCCACCTGCGGAGGACCAAAAGGTAGACAATCATCTAAATGAGACTAAAGGGACAACAAAATGTTTTCAGAGTAAGGTCATCCTTCAAGTTAAAATCTGTTGAGCTTTTATTAGAAGTAGTACTACCTTTAGTCCATCCTCATGGAAGCCGTAGCCTGAAAGTATTGCAATAAACATATGTCAATAAACAGTGAACACAAAGAGGAAAATAAAGTCTGTGTGAAGCAAAGACTAAAGTCAGAACAACTCAAGCTACAAGTGTTGCCAGTAACTTTCTGTTAACCTTATGTGGAAAAAATGGCATGAATAAACATAGACACTAGGTTGTTGTGCTCATTCACTGGCATTGAGAAGAAATGGAAGGAAAACAAAAAAAGGAGATTCATACCTTGATATGTTCCACAAAACCATATTCCTCTCTTCCCTTGGATTTGATGTAGCTCATTTGATGCTTTTGATGCAGCAACTGAGGGGACTAGGTGGCTTGTTGTCCATTTAAGCAACATATGTTCTGGTTCGCGAGGAGGATCGAGGGTTACGAGATAAGGCAGGTTTGAGTCACCAAGATTCTGTAAGTTTAGATAGCTCATAAATTAAGAGAGCAGTTACAAGAGGAAACACTGCCCACTAAAGAACATCTTCTTCTGCTAGGCTCCTAAATAATTGAATTGAGTAACACACCTGCATTATATTGAGGGAATATGTGACACATGATCTATCATTCATGGTTCCAAGAAAGTTACAAGCACTCCATGCTGCCAGATTGCGAGGCAGGAGTGTTTTGTCACGATGAAGAAAAATATCACTGTCATAGAGGAAGAGAAATGAATATTGCAATATGACTACGGTTCAGTCCACCAACGCACTTCTTTCAAACCAGGCAGCAGGAGAAGTAAAATGAAAGAGAAAATCAAGCCAAGGTGATCAGATAATGGAGAGGGAAGTACCTATAGATGTACTGAAAAGCACCCAGTATTCTTGTTTCATCATATGTTGCCTCTTTGCCTAACATTTTCAGAGTATCTGGAGCATGTGCAGCGATTATGCATCTGTCATATACTTCTGTGGCACCAACAGTGCAAGCTATGGTACAACCTGCAAGGGGTTTTTCTTTTACACTTTAGAATCACGAGTAGCTCGTAGCTATGTGATGGCAACACAATATTGATTGAAGCCTTTTCTTTAAGTACCAAGCACCAAATTAACTCTGCCTAGACCACTGTCACTTGAAAAAATATCATAAAATGAAGTATAAACTAAGAAGCACCTGTTTTTATACAAATTAATAGGCTAGAAGCAAAGATAACCTTGTCAACCTAACGGTTTGATCTTCAGTCAGATCAACTATTGTCTTTTTATTACAACGGATATATCCCTTTCTACAATTATGATAAAAGGTACGAGGCATGATGCACCAACATACACTCAAAATTGGCCTCAGCTGACAAGTAAGCACTCCAACTTTGAGTATGCACATCTAGACACCTCAACCCGTCTCTATTGTGTTAGTTGAATACTTCAACTTACAAATGATCATCTTGACACCTCTAAAATTTATGTGTCACATCAGTGTCGGGTGTCCACGAGACACAGTGGAGACAAGGTGGAAGGTTTAGTTGTTAGTTGAGACCAAATTGAGTTGTCTAGATGTGCATACTCAAAGTTGGAGTGATTACTTGTCAGCTGAGGCCAAGTTTGAGTGCATGTTTATGCATTAAGTGAAGAAACACCACAAAAAACTCTTGCAAGACGCCACATATAAACCAAGTTACACCTTCTTCATTTGTCGATACAGAATTTACTTCACAACCAGTTCTTATTTGGCAGCCTCTCTTCTGCAGCTCTTCCTTAACCTGCATCAAATCAGTACTCTAAAAAATGATACATGCTTAACAAATCATACAAGAAAGTGAAAATTGGTAAATTGCCTGAAGTTTTCCTCAGGGAAACAATAAAAACATTGTGGTATCTATGAATGAAAAATCACCTTATTTACATATGTCTGTGATCGCCATCTTACAGTGAGCAATTCATGAGGGAGATCAAAGATCTGCAAAGAAAGAAACAAAAGCATCCTTAGTCACAAGGACAATACAATGATATATGTAAACATTCAAATTCAGTCTCTTGTATGCAACACACGAAGTACGGTAATTGAACAGTGGATAAGAGGGAAAAACCTGCAGAAGATGGTGGTCGCGGAAGAATAAAAGAATGTAGTAAGCAGAAAAGCTCAATACTTCTGCTAAGGGACAGGACCAGATTGAAGCACATATTGGAATCTGTCAAACATGAGTGAATTTCCTATAGCAAGAACAGTTTGTTGAAAGAACAAAAAGGCCATTATACAAGTATGGACATCAAATAAATAAATACGAAAAACAGCAGTGTCACCAGATAAGCCTTCTGATATAACTCTGAATAGCCATGTGACTTAATAAATTGCCCTAACGTTTCATTGCGATCAATGTCAGGATTATTGTCAACTTCTTCAAGGTAACTGCAATGTAAACATATTCACGATGAAATAAACTTCATTAGCTCAAAATACCTAGACTATTCTACAACATGAACTTGTAATTTTGATTGTTTCATTTTCTATTACTAATGTGTTTCATAGAATGTAGATATATCTTTTGAATGAGTCTACACAAATTAAGATGGGACATACATGCTCAAAACTAGTAAAGTAAAAAAGGTGAAATAATTGAGTGACCTTCTGAGTGTGTGCTACAGACATAATTAATTGATTTTTCTATTACAAACAAAAGAAACATGAATTTACTAGATGATTTGAAATAGTTGAGTGATTATTTTAGTAATGAACTCATTCATGGAATTGATTACTAATAAGAAGTGACATGTATAAAGATAAGTTATCGATCAGTACCTTATGACATCCTGCTTGAATCTGATGATTTCTCTAATCATTTGCAAAAAATATGGATTCAAGAGATTCTTCTTCTGTGCAAACAAACTAGAGAATCCCTTTCGAGTACCCCATTCGCAACCATGGCCTTGGTCTAAGCTCACTGAGAATGACATATGATAGGTCTCCATATCAACTCCAAGGCACTCAAAAAATTCCATCATGTATGGATAAGTTACCTGTCAAATACAACATCCAAAAGATGGGGTTAAACCAACTCTAGCTACAAACATTTCCAATGTAATGAGTTGATTTCTCAAATGGTCACTCAACTAATAGTTATTAGCTCAGAAAGTCGTATGGAGATTCCTATGTCTTTCTTTCATCCTCTCTGTCTTGGCCTATGGCAAATGGTCTTACTAAGATGAGATGCATTTCGTTTTCCTTTTGTTAGTTAATCAGTCGGGGCTTTAAGAAGAAAATTGACTTAGAAAATTGAGTTTATTGTTGGTTTTCGGGTCTTTTTCCTTTCCTATGTGAATAAATAAAAGTCATACTTGGACCTGCCCACTTTTGCCCATAAGTCCAATATTATGTGGCATATATAAGGCTTGTTTAGGTCTTATTTTCAGACACACAAGAGAGAGCCGTTTTAGAGATTGAGAGAATTAGAAAAAAACTTTGTTTGCTACAAGAAATTTCTGCTCAGGCAATTCGCTTTAAATAGAGTTTGTCGCTTTGTTAACCATAAGATCGTGCTCAAATTTGAACTGAAAGTTCTCAGATCCTGATTGTTGCATTTCAATGGTGAAGATCGGATTTGGTTGTCTGTCGTAGCTTCTGATTTTGGGGAGTGAGCAGTAGCTCTTTTTTGAGTGAATTCTCTCCTTTAATTCTCTAGTTTTGGTGCAATCTTGTTTCGTTGTTGCTCGTTGATTGACACTTGTTTTGTGGCCAATTTTGGAGAACAATATTGTAACTCTTGGTGATTATAGTAGAGCTTTTGGTCTCATGGTTTTACTCTTCACATAGTACGGTTTTTTTCCACGTAAATCTTTGTGTCTTATATGGTTGGTTTATTCTTGTCTTGTTGTTTTTGTTTGGTTGATACACTTGATGTCCATTCTTTGTAGTGTGTGATTTAGTTTCTCTTCTCTTGGTTCAAATTGAAAGAAAAAGTTTAGATTTGGATATTATTCCGTTGCTATTATGTCAGACATTCTTTGTTAGTGTCTAGCCTTTTCCAATGAGTGGTATCAGAGCATTAGTTATTGCTATTGTTGATTATCAATTTAAATGATAAAGGCAAATATGATCAAGATAGTTTGTTTGAATGGTAGTAACTATCATACTTGGAAAGACAAAATGAAAGATCTTCTATTTGTCAAGAAGATGCATTTACCAGTATTTGCTTCTAATAAACCTCAGTCCATGACGACTAAAAAATGAAAATTTGAGCACTTGCAGGTTTGTGGCTATATCAAACAATTGGTTGAAGATCATGTTAGAAATCAAATTGTGAATGAGACACATAACATAAGTTTGTGGGACAAGCTCGAGACACTTTATGCTTCGAAGATTAACAACAATAAGTTATTTCTATTGAAACAATTGATGAACATCAGGTATAAAGAGGTCACTCATATTTTTTATCATATTAATTATTTTTAGGGTGTTCTTGACCAGCTATCTGAAATGAATGTAAAGTTTGATGAAGATATATAGAGACTTTGGCTTCTTAATACTCTAGGAGACTCTTGGGAAATTCTTTGAGTTTCTTTGACTAATTCTTCTCCTAGTGGTGTTGTAACTATGGTATATGCTAAGAGTGGTGTCTTGAATGAAGAGATGAGAAGAATATCTCAAGCCTCATCTTCTTCAACTTCAGACTCTAATGTTTTGGTTACGGAAGATAGGGGAGAAACAAGTTTAGAGATCATAATAATAGAGGTAAAAGTAGAAGCAAGTCGAAGTCCAAATATAAGAATACTATTTGTGACTATTGCCACAAGAATGGACATATCATGAAATATTGTTATAAGCAAAAGAGAGACATGAGATAACAAAATAAAGAAGACGATAATGAAAATTATGTTGTTGTTGTTGCTAATGATGATCTTCTTGTTTCTTGTGATGAAAATGTCGTTAATCCTGCTCTTGATGAGTCTAGCCGGTTTGTGGATTCTGGTGCTACTTCTCATGTCATGCCCAAGAAAGAATTATTTTCTTTTTATACTCTAGGTAATTTTAGGATGCTAAAAATGGGCAATAATCATGAGGTTGCAGTTCTTGGCACTAGGTCAGTTTGTTTGGAAAGTAACAATGGTTCCAAATTATTTCTCAATAATGTCAAGCATGTTCCATATGGTAACTTGATTTTTATTTATTTGGGTTACCTTGATGATGATGGTTATGTTAATACCCCCAGTGCTGGCCAGTGGAAGCTTACTAGAGGTTCGATGGTTATGGCTCGTGATGTCAAGTTGTCTAACTGGTATGTATTTCAGGGCTCCATCTCTAGAGATTCAGTAAACTTGATGGAGAATGATACTTCATCAGAGTTATGACACAGAAGGCTGAGTTATATGAGTGAGAAGGGGATTGATAGTTTGGCTAAGAAAAAAATGCTTTCTAGAGTGAAACAAGCAAAGTTGAAAAAGTGTTTACTAAGCAATGAACACACTTCTTCAACTTTTCTTGTTTCACTCCAAAAAGCAAATTTTTCTTAGTCAAACTATCAAATCCAGAAAGTTTATTGAGTTTCTAAATATGGAGCCCTAAAATACATACAAGTTAGACAACTTGTCACCACTAGCCACAATCATCGAACCTCTCATAAGCTTCTACTAGCCAACACCAAAAATATTAACATAACCCTCATCATCAAGGTGTCCCACAAAAATTAAATTCAAGCAAACATCTGGAGCATGCTTTGAAATTATTGAGAACTAGTTTTGAACAATTGTTACTTTCCAAACAAACTGTCCCAATGCCAAGAACTGCAACGTTACGATTATTACCCATTTTCAGCATCCCAAAATTACCTAGAGTATAAGAAGAAAATAATTCCTTCTTTGGCGTGACATGCGAAGTAGCATTAGAATCCGCAAACAAGCTAGACTCATCACGAACGAAATTAACAACATGCATTTTCATCACAAGAAAGAAGAAGATCATCATTAGCAACAACAACAACACGATTTTCATTATCTCTTTCTTTCTTTTGTTGTCTCATGTCTCTAGTGCTTGTAACAATATTTTATGATATTTCCATTCTTGTGACAATAGTCACATGTAGTATTCTTGTATTTGGACTTCAACTTGCTTCTAATTTTACCTCTATCATTCTGATCTCCAAACTTGTTTCTCCTCTATTTTTAGTAACCAAAATATCAGAGTGTGAAGTTGAAGAAGATGAGACATGAGATCTTTTTCTCATCTCTTCATTCAAGACACCACTCTTAGCTAGCATATTTCATAGTTATAACACCACTAGGAGCAAAATTAGTCAAAAAAACTCGAAAAGTTTAATAAAAAGCCAAAGTCTATGTATCTCTTCATCAAACTTTACATTCATTCCAGAAAACTGGTCAAGAGCACCCTGAAAAATTATTAATATAATCAGAAGTAGGAGTGCCCTCTTTATATTTGATGTTCATCAATTGTTTCAATGGAAACAACTTATTGTTGCCAGTTTTTGAAGCATAAAGTGTCTCGAGCTTGTCCCACAAACTTCTAGCACGTCTCTCATTCACAATGGAATTTTCAACATTATCTTCAACCTATTGTCTGATATAACCACAAACCTGCAAGTGCTCAAATTCTCATTCCTCATTCTTCATGGACTGAGGTTTATTAGAAGCAAACACATGTAAATGTATTGACAAATAGAAGATCTTTCATCTTTTCTTTTCATGTATAATAGTTACTACCATTCAATCAAATCATCTTGCTCATTTTGTCCTTAATCATTCAAATTGATAATCAACAATAATCAATGCTATGATACCACTTTGTTGAGAAAGGTAATGCATTAACAAAGAATGCTTGACAAGATAGCAACAGAATAATACCTAAGTCTAAATTTTTCCTTTCAATTTAAACCAAGAGAAGAGAAACTAAATCAAGCACTGCGAAGAATGGACATCAAGTGTATCAACCAAACAAAAATAAATCAATCACACAAGACATAAATTTACGTGAAAAACCCTTCAATGTGAAGAGTAAAAAACTACGGGGCCAAAATACCCACTATAATCATCAAAATTTACAAAACTATTCCCCAAAATTGGCCACAAAACAAGTGTCAAATAATGAGCAACAACGAAAAAAGATTACACAAAAACTAGAGAATTAAAGGAAATAATTCACCCAAAAATGAGTTATTGTTCATACCCCAAAATCAGAAGCTACAGGCAACCAAATCCGATCTCTACCATTGAAATGCAAGAACCAGATTTTGCGAACTCCCAGTTCAAATTTGAGCATGATCCAACGGTTAATGAAGTGGAAAACTCTATTTAAAGAGGACTGCCTACACAGAAATTTCCTAACGTAAAACGAAATTTCTCTCTTTCTCTCAATCTCTAAAACGGCTCTCTCTTGTGTGTCTGAAAATAAGACCTAAACAAGTCTTATATATATATCACATAATATTGGGTTTATGGGCAAAAGTGGACTGATCCAAATACTTTTTTTATTTATCCACATAGGAAGGGAAAAATAACCTAAACCCAACTATTCTCCCCTTCCACAACTATGTGGAGGGAAAATTGAGTTTATAAGTTCTGAATTATGAATTATAAAAAGGATGTCTTATTATATTTTTAATAAATTATTTATTCATATTAAATGAAGTTTTAAACACAAATATAGAGCTAAAGTTATTAGTAAATTTTTCCCAACCCGTTAATAGGTTTGTAGATCCCCCTTGAAAATTGATATTAGTCCTTCTCTTGAATAGTACCAACTTCAGCTTATTGAGGACAAGATTTGAAAGCTTAAGTATTGACATTGGAATCGAAGTGCTTCTCTCTCACTCTCATAAACACACATTATCCTGAACTTCGATGATAAAATTGAATAATCGTTCAATTTGTTTGTGGTACTTTTCCTTTTAGCTAGTCTATTAAAAAGGGTAAAAAACTTAACTATACAAAATTAGCACCTAAATAACCACTATATAACAATATTTATATTTTTCACCAACATAGCATTAGATTTTTTTTACAAAAAAACAATAAAATAATTTTAAAAAATGAAAAATAAATACTACGTGACAATCCACTATTCATTATTGAAAAATATTTTAATTCCTTAATTTCCTCCCGTCTCTTATTTACCTTCCACAAATATCTCCAATATAGTTAATGTTTCTCTCTTATAACTCAAAAAGAAGGTTTTGTAATCAAAATCAAACTCTCTATCCCTCTATTTTGAAAGTGCATTCAATGGCAAATACAAACATTTTCTCAATTTTAATTTATCACGATAGAAGATGGAATGTAACAAGTATTCACCATAATAATTGCTTCGATTATGATAGTTTGAATGTATTTTGGTGGTTTTATTGATTTTAATTTTTTTTATAAACATATATTCGTATAGCTTTGGTGATTGATGTTTTTATCTATACAACATAAATCATAACGTTCTCAATTAATTTGTACCATACATAGGTACTCGCCTATAGTTAAATTATTGATTCGTTAGTGGTCTATGTATTGGTGTAGTTGATATATTTTAGATACATAGGTTCTTTAGTTTGTGGGGTATGTGTTGGTGTAGTTAATATTTTTAGATATTTTATAGAGAAAATGGTCAAAAATCCCTCCAACCTATGGTCGAATTTTCAACTACACACTCATATTTTACGGGGGTCCTATTACCCCTTTGAACTATTTTATAAGGAAATAAATTTCACCCTAAAATGACATAGTCACTCATGTGTATTGTGGTGTAACACACGTAAATGTCATGTCAGCGCCACGTCATCGCCATGTCAATGCCACCTAATAAATATAATAAATGAATTATTTTTCCTACTTTTTTAAAAATTATTATATGCCCCACTAGAAACCCTCCATTATCATTAAGAACATCACCATTATCAAACTCACTTCTCATCCATTGACATTCCGACAAGAGAAAAGACGGTAAATTTTTTCCGACGAGTAAAAATTTTTATGACCAATAACTTTATCCTATTCCCCACAAATTCTCTCAAAGTTCATTGCTACACATTTTACTCATGTTGGGGGCTTATGAAGGGATATACCCAAAGTAGTATATGGGCATGCCATAAATTTTGAACTCAATTTCTTTCTTTTCTTAATGTTGGTGAAAGTAACAAACCAAATTAAAACATTGAAATTAATCCAATTGAAAAAAATTATGATCCAATTGAATTTTTTATGCCCCATTTCTAAAATACCCCAATTTGTGATTAAATTCAAGAATGTGAAATTAGAATTAACGTTTGAGAGAAGAGCTTGTGAAGGTGTTGGAAATTGAAAATTCTATGTTTGTTTGAAATGGGTTCCGGTAAAAATATTGAATTTTGAGTTCTTTATTTTATTACTTTGATTTGGGAGTAATAACTAAATTTGTTTAAAGGTTCTTTGATTATGTAAGAGACAGTTAATATGTAGAATTCCTGAAGAAATTTGTAGACATTTGTGATGAAAAATAAAAATAAAAATAAAGCAAAAGTGTGAAAAAGAAGAAGAGGTGTAGGTTGAGTGTGAAGAAGAAGAAGTGTGGGGCGGTTGGGTTGGGTTGGGTTGGGGTGGGGTGGGGGAGATTATTTTAATTTAATTAGAAAGAGAAAGAAAATAAAATAAAAATATGAAATAAACAAAAAAATAGCCCTATTTATTCTCTTTCCACTCTCTCAAAGAGAGTGAAATACACTTTCTCAGCCAACTCAGCATAAATAGTTTATTTATTTTATTTTAAAACAGTTCAGGGGGGGTGATAGGACCCCCGTAAAGTTTAAGTGTGTAGTTGAGAATCTGGCAAAAGGTTGGGGGCATTTGACCATTTTCTCATATTTTATAAACACCAATCTGTTTTAAATAAAATGGTGTATTTTTATGATATTATCGTGTTTATATGATGGTATTATTCATATAACGAAAATAAAATTAACAACAAATGTAAAATGGATTTTATAAATTATTTTGATTAAGCATGAAAATTTGGTATTGCTTGTTATCTAACAATGGTTAGTTTTGTTACTGTCTGCTTATTTTGTGGTGCAATGATGGTGTACATCATACATTGTATATCAGTTTGAAGTGTATCCAAAATTGTAACCATAATATACACCATCTTAATTACTTAATTTAATTTATAATAAGAAAAACAATAGGTTTATACCATTCTATACTATAATATATACCAATATTTATACCAATTCTGCACATTATTTAAACCAATAAATTAATAATACCATTTTGTATCATAAATTATACCACTCTAATACACAAATTAGATTAAACTGTACACCAAAGCGTCACCATATTGTATATCATTTCTAATTAATTTATATTTGTTAAAAAGAATTCAAATAAGTGATTTTATTATGGTGTTACACATTGTTATAGATTAGTATTTGTCTAACTATTTATCGAAATGTGTTGTAGGAATGTATGTGAATTTCAAGATTGAAGGAATGGTACATGACAGAACACCAGATATGATAGCGTAACTAATATTATTGCTTCCCAATTAGAAATTGACACAACAATATTAGTTTAAGCCCAATGATTTATGTCTGGTATCAAGTTTGTACTAAAGTTTAAAATTCGAATAACACTAGTGCTTAAAGAAAAATTGTTTTTGAAAATATTTAAAATTTCATTTTTTACGCTATCCCTAATCCTACCCTGCCCTAGCCACCCCCGCCAAAATCCTTTTTTTTTTTAAAAAAGAATTTATCTTAGAAAAATATTTCAAATTTTAAAAAATTCATCATTTATGCCAGNCCCCCCCCCCCCAACAGTCAATTTTATTTTTAAAAAATATTTTTGAAAACTATTTCAGGGTTGGAAGATCTCAGGGTCGAATTTTGGAACGGTCGTCGGGGTCTTGTCCTAGTTTGGGTGTTAGGGTCGGGTCCTAGATCGACTATCGGGTTTCATTTTTGGGTCAAATTTTCCAAAGAGTATTTTCTAGTCTCAAGCCAAAAATAAAAAATATTTTCTGGAAAATGTTTTTCATTCACCAACCAAACATTAAAAAATATTTTTCGGAAAATATTTTCTACTCACCAACCAAACATGAGAAAATAAGTTAGAAATCCACTTGTTTTTCAAGAAAACATTTTTAGGGAATTTTCCATGGAAAATGAAAACATTTTCCTTTGTACCAAACACACCCTAAGTCTTTAATTTATTACAATTTTATTAATTGTTTTCTCCCCCAACACCAACCCAATCCACATTCCACACCCACCAAGGAAATTACCGGATAATTAATTTTCCCAAAATATATTAATTACAGAAATCCCACATTTTAGTTTACTTATTACCATTATCCCCTATAAGTTTTACAAATCTGTAAAATCCCTCATTTTCACGCATCAGATTAGTGTATCTCGCGCATCAAATTAGTGTATCATGTATAAATTGTACATCAGTTTAGTGTATCATGTATAAAATGTAATGTATCTTACTTAACGATTAATGTATCTCGCGCATCAGATTAATGTATCAGCGTTTACATTATTGTATTCGTTTGAGGGATTTCTATAATTATAAACTTTTAAGGGATATGTTGTAATTTTGCCTTAAAAGTATGTGATATCTGTAATTTGCCCATACAATTTAATATAATTTTTCGTAGAATCATTTGTCATTATCTAATATGGAATATAATACAACTATTTAGATATTATTTAAATATTTGAGCTACCTTTAAGTCTCTTGACATAGACACAAACTTTCCAACTTAACCCACTTATTTTAATCAAATAGTAATATTTATAATGACAAATATAATGATATAATACTATTTAACTTAACACTCACTCAATTACTCGATTATACACAACACTTGTAAAGGCATAAATAATAGAGGCCATATACCTAGTTTAATAAGAACAATTTTATCAAACGCATAAATAAGCTAAAAAAATATTTATAACTTACTCGATTAAAGAGGATAAACCCAAGGTCAAGTTCGACGTCGTCCATGGTGACGGTCTTAGCATGGCCGCCGATATAATGTTCCTTCTCATAAATTACAACTTTGACCCCACATTTTGCCAATTCATATGCAGAAATTAGTCCATTTATCCCTGCCCCCACCACACCTACTTTCATCTTTCTCACTTTGGTTTCAATTTATAACTGCAAAAATAATGAACTCGAAATATCATTATTGATTTTCTTATGTCTAAAAACAACATTTTCTTGTTTATAAGAAAGTGATTTTCCTAATAATGAAATACAAAAAAAAAATATATATTGTCATACCAAATACAAGTAAGTATTATTTCCCTACTTTAATTTTCGAGAACCGAGTGAGACCAGAGGCAGAGTTAGAGGATCGAAAGGAGGCTTACCCAAATCCATTCATCGAAAAATCTAGCACCCAAGGAATATTACAAGTCATGATTTTTTTTAATGTATGTTGTTCATACTAATGATGTATATAGTAATTAATGATGTATCTCAATGAAAAATTCTATACTAATTAATTCAAAAGGTATAAAAAAAAAAGAAAAACAATACACAATCGAGTTAAACAAGTGAATCAACACTCAACAAAGAAAAAACATAGTATTGTACCTTCACAATATTTTATTAAATGTGGCAAACTTAAAAATGATATACAATAAAAACTTTAGGTACTAGATATTAGTATATTACTCATTAGATTTGTGGGTCCATCCCTCATTTCGTAGAGTTATCATACAATAAGAAATTATTTTACACAACAAGGCTTCACATGCCTATTATTTTTATCCCAAAGATCTATACCACAAAATAATTATAACAATAAAGTCAATGATATATACATGGCCTGAAAATTGTTTTCAGCTTTTAAAAATAATATTTTCTTCAACTTTGAATAATAATCAAAGTCTGTGTGTTATCCTAATTCAATCTTTAAAATGCTTATTATATTCTTTCATTATCAACTTTTTTGTTACTTCTTCAAAAATCATACTATATTTTCATTTTTTTTGAAATTCATGTGATAAATTTTCCATAAAATATAATCATTACCTTTTAGACGAAAAAAGTGAGAAATCATATATATATATGTATATATATATATATAACTAAAAGTGAGAAGTTCCTAACCTCAAAGTTGGCTTATCGTTTTGCCCTTTCACTTAATTAAAATGATTAAATGTCTAATTAAATAATAATATTTTAATTACATAATATCATAATTTGAATTTCAAGAGTTGTAATTCTTTAGTTATGACATTACAAATTTCTTTTGTTTTCTACTTCTTTTTAGCTTTCATATGTTAAAAAACTTTTCATATCCTTTTACCTTCTATAAAACCAATAGCTTTAGTCTTTGGTCCATTGTGAAGTTATTATAATGCTTTGTTCTTTAAAATGCTCAAAATTTGGTGTATGCACAACACTCTCTGGATAAAGGTATATTCTTTTTAGGTTAGTTTCTTCAATTAACTTTCCTTTAAGTTGTGTAGACCTCTGTTTTGCTTTTAATAATTTTTATTCTCTTTTGCTCTTTGTTGTTCATTGCTTGCATCTTCAATCTTACGTGACTTATTTTGCTTGGTCTTCTTTTGAAATTCTTGCATCTGCCCAATTTTTTCCTTTTAAAAAAAAGAAATTTATACCAATTAACATAGAATACACATGCAATGCACATGTTCGAGAACTAATTTATTATAATGATAATGATTTTATTCCAAGAAATCAGTCTTTGTTAAAATGGCATTCCACAATTTGCTAACACCTTCACACGTAGAAAAATGAATAATTTGACTCCTAGCAACCCTTCTAACAATATACATTCATGAGGTGGTGCAATTTCATAACCATAATCATCACAATATTCATCTTATTATACAATATAATCAACATGTCCATAGTAATCATTCTTCAATAATCCTTATGCCTACTATGGCATATACACATTAAAATTGGAACCATTTAGATTCTTAACTATTCAATATTTGAAATTCACTAGCTCAACTAGAGATAGCCTATTGCTTTACTAATAAGAAAACTATAAAAGGACAGAGCGGTGCACAAAAAATTCTCCTCTTCACACAGAGTTCAATAAAAAGATGAAACCCAATGAGGTGTGATATACGCAGCCTACCTTGATGCAAGACTCAACAGCTGATTCCACGACTCAAACCTGTAACCTATAAATCACATTGGTAGTTAATTATTTTTCTCCAAAAATCCAGTCTTGGTTAAAATAACATTCCTCATTCTACTAAGATCTCTTCCCTTAAGTGTCCTCCCAACACCTTCACACATAGAAGGAGGATCAATTTGACTCCTAGCAACCCTCTTAGCCAAATATTCATGTGGTGGCAACATTCCAATATCATCACAATCTTCATCTTCTTCAACACTTCCACTGTAACTATCATTCTTCATGAATGTACTTGATGATTTCTTCTTGTAAATCTTGGACCTATGAGGAATGTTAATAGGAGTTGATGATTGTTTTGGCACATGAGTAGACTCATTGTTGCTAATTGTAGCAATTTTAGCTATTGGGATCATCTTTGAAGTAATGGATAGTTTCTTCTTCACAACATGTTGATTCCATACATCTTCTTGAAAATCTCCATTAAATGCCATTGATTTTCCTTTACTACAAAATAAAACTCTATCATGAATCATGATGTTGCCAATAGGAGGGAATTATTTTTTAAAAAAAAATAAAGAAGAAAAAACACTATCATGAGTTAATTCTCACAAAATTTCAAGAATGAGTATGAAAAAAATTGGTTTCTTGAATGAGTCTTTAAGTTCTATGTATTGTTGGTATAAAAATATTTATACAATCAGGCTATGTTGCCAAACACTTCAAAATGTCATTGAGTGTGTGTCGAATCCTTCTAAAATAATCCTTTTCTGGAGAATCCAACGCGATTGTGGCAACAATTTTGAAGAGTTTAAGCAACATAACTTGCTTGTGTGTATATTTTTTTATATCGACGATAGATAGCACTTAAAAATTATTAAAGAAATCAACATTTTTCATACAATGTCACAGTTGTGTATCGAATCCTCCACAAAATATAGAATTTTTTGAGGATCCAACACGAATGCAACAACAACATAACAATCAAGTCATTAATAAGATAATAACATATAAATCACTATAACATACATGAATTGATAACCTTTCAAAAAAATGCTACTACTAACCTGATAGTATAAAAAATATTTTCACTGACGATGTATATAACTATTACTTTGTGTACTAAGAACCAATTAGCAAAATTTCCCAAATATTTATAGGTATAGTTGGGTTTTCTTGAAAATCATCAAACACAAGAACCTTCCTTCACTTTTGGCCAAATAGCTCTTAAAAAAGGGGAACTTTTTAATCCTTTTTTCTAAAAAATGGTACATTGAATTGAATAGCATATTCCACTAAAATTTCAGAAATTATTTTACTGTGGGTTTTACAAAATTCCAAAAATGAAAGAAAAGAAATACACAGATTTCAAATGCTTATATTATAAGGAAAAAATGACAAAAACAGAGAAATAATGAATAACAACCATAAACATACTCAATGTAATTTCATAAGTGAGGTATGAAAATATGGTGTATATGCGTGCAGTCGTAACTCCTATTTAGTGAAGGTAGAGATGTTGTTTCTAATAATCAACGACTTAAATAACAACAATAAATAATGCAATAATTGAAGAAAAGAAAACAATAGTAATATTAAAATTGAAGAATAAAATAATCTCACGAATGAAACGTGGGAAGATAAAATTTATACACACCTTTCTCGTAGCTTGTCACAAGAAAAAAAAAATTTCGAAGTAGAATTGCAAGAAAAATACAAAAGCGAAAATAAGAAAGATACAAAATAAAGTAGAAAAAGCCTAAAAGAAAATGACGATTTTCATGAAAATTTCAGTTCCACTATGTGTTCTCATGAATTCCATTTCTCTTCAAAAATTATTTGTAATTGAAACGTTAAAAGGGAAATTGAGGAATTTTTGGTACATGAAAGTTTAAAAAGTGCCCACAGATTATATAAAGTTATAAAAAAATAGTGAAATTAAGGGCCCATGAGAATTCACAAAAGATGTTAAAGTTGCCTATTTTCAGTGAATATTTATTTTAGGGATAAGACACAAGTATACCAAGATTATGGTCAAAATTTCAGACATACATTTTAACTAAACTAAGGTCCTATTATCCCTGAACCCATTTTATTTTGTAATTTTGTACATTTTTGGACTTACGTGACATCCAAACATCTCGCACGCGCCTCAACTACGTGAAATCCCAGAGTCTACATAAATTTAGACTCCAACTATGATTTATTTTCATTGAGCATTTGAATATGTGATAGAATTAATATTCATATCATATATTTTTATTTTAAACTTAATTTTTTAAATATATATTATGTATAGTGTAATCATATGAGGCATACCACCTCATTTAATCATAGACGTCTATATCAATTAAAACATGCGAAAGATTTTATAGCTTATTGAGGTTAATGTGTATAATTATTAAAGGAGATGATTAATTTAAGTGGCTAACGTATCTATGTAATGAGTGCTTAAAAATATACATAGATCTTTTTTCAAAATTTTAGTTGAATGTATGTTTAGTTGTACAATCGAAAACAAGTTATTATGTAGCAGGTTCAATTTGCTAAAATTAAAGCATAATTTTGTTTAATATTTAGAACGAGGTCCTTAGAGAAACTTTAAATTTATTCTCCGACAACTTATTAGTTATGAGTTTGACCCATAGAATCAACTAATGATGTTTGTGTCAGAGTAAATTATCTGTGTCACATTTTTTCAGGAATCTTTTTGGATCTTATATAAATACAAAATATTTTTTGCACTGAACTGTCGTATTCCTTTTTTTTTTTGTTAAATACTTAATATGTATGTGATAGACAAATGGGGTCAGGTACAAAAATTATCAAGAGATTTGTGCAAAATACATAGTCGGATAATTGCAAGTTGAATCTAATAAATGTCGTGTTCATTTGAACTCAATTTTAATTTAAAGCTTATATATTGAGAATAAAAATCATTATATAAGTAGAAATAATAAGTTATGTCACGATAAGAAAATCGAGTGTGATGGCACATGTCTTATCCCACCAAGACAAGTCAACCTAAACCCAAACAAACAGGATAAATACGGAAATAAAATAGAATACATGGCTAACATAATATGAACATTGTAAATAAATATAATATAACTCAAAATGTCCTCAAAAACTGATGTCACATGTACAAGCCTCTAGGTACTAAATTGGATTCAAAGAAAAATATAAGTCTGAATTTCTTTGTATCTAAAACAGAATAAGACATAGTGGAAGAGTAGTAATGTCTGTCGAGATGACAAACATCTAACTCACGAACTCCCGAATCAAGACTTAGACGAAGATGATAAGAGAATGGTCAAGATGGTCCGGGCTTGTAACCTACAATAGTGTAGAAAGCAAGGAAGTGAATACCAAACAACAACAATACTCAACAAGAACCCCAAATGACTCAAAGTTAAGTAATACACAACAAAAATACTACAATAGACAATCCGAACCTCCATAAACTAAAATCTGCATAGAATCAATCAGCCCAACCTAACAGTCTTCACTCAATAACAACAGAATACATATAGAACATTACAACTTGCACCTCAACACATATACATGTATATACCATTACAGTCTTCCATAATTCAACAATCACAAGGCCACAACATCACTCATGAATATTATAATACAAGGATGAAATGCAATGCAATGTAGTGAAATGTCATATAAAGTGATGCATGTCTATTCAATGATACACACCCACTGAATCTCAGTCTTGGACTCATGGGGGGCATATTTGTCATGCAATCATCACAACATTCGAAAGAATCCTCGATATTGAGGAATCTATCACGGCGTGCAACACATACCTCGAAATCATAGTATACATCGCAGTATGCGACACGACCCTAATAAAACTTGTCACGACGTGTGACACGTCCCTCGAAATGATACATCCTTTTGTGGTTTTCTTATTTTTCATCAACATCACATAGTGCCCATCATAACAGTGCCTCAATTCCAATACAAATAGGCATGTACAAATACTCAATGAAAGGATAAAATTCCAATACCAACAACAAATCACAATTACTCAAGGCACTTCATCAAGGTAAATTAGCATAATCATCCAAGTATTCAAGGCACATCATACAATAGTATAACAATAATTTCCTTTTTACACCACAACAACACTAGAATTCATTCAATATTTAATAAGAACAAGAATTGTAACACTCCGTATGTTAGAAAGACCAGATTTCAGAAAATCAGAAGTTGCAGGTGCCACCAACGGGCACCACCCACGAACCGTAGGTGGGGTCAGTGGTTGGCCACCTCCAGCCCCTCCCAAGAAACTCAGAAAATCTTAGCCAAGGGTCGACCCATGCCAGGACCTACGGACCGTAGGTGGGATAATGGTCTGTGGTCCAAACCCCCGGGAACCAACCTCTGAAGCAAAACAACGGTTGACCCCGACAACTTTTAAGTCAAGGATCGTTTGGTCTTTTCCCTATGCGTTGGACATCTAAACTACGTCATTTAATCCCTAAACAACGTCATTTTAGTCAGTTTTAGCCTAGTAACTTAATTAGAACTTACCCTAGTCAACTCATTCTCCAAAAAAATTCATCAAGTTGAATGAGAAAAAGGAGAAAGAGTCAACCAACCCTCTCCAAGAACGCAACAAGGTTTCCTCTAGTTCCAGCCCCGAAACCAAAAGATTTCTTCGTGAAATTCGTCACTAGGTATGTGGGATTTCACTAGTGGATTCCTTTCACCCATTAGGTCCCTAGATTTTTGTCAGATTCTTGATTCTCTATATCATGCTTAGACCTAAGGTTTCTAGAACTTCAGAATATTGTTGTGATTTAGCTGTTAGACTAATCCAAATCAGATTATCATGTTTTCGTGGAATCGTTGCTTAGTTCTTGCATGAAACTCAGAACCATAGTTGGGTAGATTTATTTAGTTCATGAAATACACTTTCTAGGTCAGTTTATTCAGATATACATGCCCCAGATAAGATTGTTTCATTATCAGTATATTAATGTTGCATTTTCAGTTAGCATGTCAGTATTTTGAGCTATTTAGTATTACCGAAATTCAGTTATAATGTGTTACTTACATAATCAGTTGGGAGTAGGCTTAATACCGAGTGGACTAAGGGTCGATCACCCTCATAGTCCCAAAACTACGTGCCCCCCATAGGATAAGTCCCCTTTGTGGGAAAAATATTTAGTGATCACGCTAGTCATTCCTTTATACCCCTGGCAAGGTATATTGGGTCCTCTCGATGGGGCGATACATCAGACTCCATAGATAGCTCTCGTGGTTTTATGTCGGTTAACAGTAGTTCCCACATTCAGATTCTAGTGCATTGACCAGGTAATTAGTTACAGTTCAGTATTCACTCTTAGTATGTCATGTACTTGGTCATTGCATTCAGTTAGTTCAGTATTCAGTATATTTCAGTATTTACCTCATGTTCAGATTATGTCATTGTTCTTATTGCTTGTTCAGTTATGTATATATTTTTCAGCTTTATCCTATCCTGCATACTCAGTACCTTTCAAGTACTGACACATACTCTGCGCTACATCTTTCCATGATGTATGTTCAGGTTCCCAACATCCAGATCATGCATAGATCGGTTCCCGATCTCCATTTTAGCAGCTTCAGTGGTGAGTCCTCATACTTCAAGGACAATAGACATGTTTTACACTTTAGTCTTTTTATTCAGTTTTCAGTTTTGCTAGAGTTAGCTGGGGGGACGTCCCACAACTTTAGTCGGTTAGAGGTTTTTTCAGACAGTACTAGATTCAGTTTTAGTTTTGAGTTTGATCCTCCAGTTGTTATTAAACTAATCATAGTCTTTTATATATTCAGATCACTATTGGGTATTCCCCACTTTTAGTTATCATTGTTTAAGCTTCCGCATAATATATTTATTCAGTAATCTTTTAGTATGATTATGGTATGCCAGCTTAGGGTTAACTTAGGGTCACTCGTGTTTACGTCCAGGGGTAGCCTCGGAGCGTGACAAACTTGGTATCAGAGCACTAGGTTCAAGATTCTTAGGATGTCTGAAAAGCCACACTAAGTAGAGTCATTTTAATGAGTATGAAGCGCGCCACACCTATGAGGGGGAGGATATGAAGTGTTTTAGGAAAAACTTCACTTTCGTGTTATTCTTATCGTGAGTGAGTGTGATCATCTTTCTAATTCGACGTTATGCATTTTCAGATCATGGCTCATCGTAGAGCTTACCAAAGGAATGCTAATGCACAGAATGCTGACGTAGTTCCTCCAGTCCCAGATCATGAAGTTTCAAATGCAGAGTTTCGAAACGCCATTCAACTTTTGACCTAGAGTGTAGCTAACCAGAACAATTAGCAGGTTCCAGTTCCTGCATATGCTAGTGGTGGATAAGTGGTAGCTAGGGTTCATGATTTTTTTAGGATGAACCCACCTGTGTTTCTAGGGTCGTAAGTTGGTGAAGATTCCCAGAACTTCATTGATGAGGTCAAGAAAATCTTTGGAGTGATGTAAGTGACTGGTAATGATAGGGTTGGATTGGCATCCTACCAGCTTAAGGATGTGGCTCACATATGGTTCACTCAGTGGAAAGACAACAAGAGCTACTTTGTCTTTTGTAACTCCCTATATAGAAGTAAGCTTAGGTGTCAGTTGATTAACGTTACAAAGTCACTTCATCCGGTTCTAAGTGTCGACGATCGTAAATCAGTATAAACCCAACTGAATGAGTTGGGGTCGATCCCACAGAGAGTAGCTTTCTTTGAATTTGATTATGAAAACATGACCGAGACCTTTGCAGCCGAACAATCACCATACTTAACAATTTTATAAGTCAAACTTCAATATGTCGTTACCAACCTACTTTAACAATCAATAAGGAACAATCAAATAACGAGATAACACTTGGGGAGTTGACTAACCAATTGTCGAATTTAACTTAACGGGTGTACATCATTACCAACAATATTAATTCGTTGTGGGTAGAATGAATTATAAGTAAAGCAATTTTCTCTCGAACAATTACCTTATTAAACTTCAACACTATCCATAAGATGCCTAGTCCACTTTCTCATCAAATCAACTCTTTTGAGCTAGATACAAAGGCTGAATCTCAAGTTTTACTTTCTCAAGCTGAAACCGTAATGACCCACTACTAAGGATGCCAAATTACTACGTTGGCTCTATACTTCTCTCTCGAGCAAGCACAAAACTCTAAACTATATTGCACTAAAAATGGAATAATGAAGTTAAACCACAATAATAATTTAGACCCACTTCAAATTAACACCAAAATTTGCTAATTGATGTTACCCATTTAGTCAAATGCAACAATTGGTCACATTGTCAAACCCCCAAGGTTAGAGTTTTAGCCAATCATAGCAAAAAGATGAAATTCAATACCTGCCACATTTTCCATAGCTGGGTAAATGAAATTCAAAAGTCAAAATTGAATAATATCTTCTCTAATACAAAACCCAAATGAAAAAACTTGCTAAAATCACTTGAAATCAATGATAGTAATGTTTTTGCTCTCTATCTTTTGTTCCTCACAATTTCTGAATACTTTCTCTCTCTTACAAATATCAATTTATACAAGTCTGGTGTGTGGATTTTTGGGACCAATCGGCGAGGATAGTCGGGCTTCACCGACTGTTCGATGACTCGTTGATCGACCTTCGTCTCACCTTCATTCTTCACATCTTCCTAGTCTAACCAGTGTAATTTAGGCGAGCCAGATCAGGATTGCCGTTTCATTCCGCGATGCACCTTTTTGCCCTTTTAACTCGCCTATCAGCACTTATTTGGATCTCCATCAGTATTTTTGGCGACGAGGTCATCCTTCGCCGATGCGATCGTCGACACGTCGAGTGGAACTACTTCTCGCCGAAGTTACTCCTAATCCAATCTCAGAGTTCTGTAAATTTAGGCTATAGAGGATAAACTTGGTGATTCACCAAGTTATCTCGGCGACCATCATGCTTGTTTTTCCTCTTCTCTTTTTCAACCTGCGTTGTCTTTGTTGACCATTCTGTCCTAGCTTCGTTCCTCAACCCATATATCTGAAAATCAAGGGTTTACATTAGTTATTAGCATAAATGGAGCATTTGAGGGCCTTAAATCTATGCAAGCAAATCCCCAAATGAGTCCAAATCTCGGACTCATGAACACCCCCAATTAAACTTTTGCTTGTCCTCAAGTTCAGCAGTTCAAAAAGCATGTCTCAAATAGTGCTATAGAAAACTCAATAATGAATGCAAACAACAAGACTCAACTTACTCTTGCAACGATCAATTGTGCAATCAAAGGTTCAAGTTGTGACTCACCATTACCAAAGATTCTCAGGTTCCTAGTTCAAGCTCAACAAAGGTACTCAAATGCCCTCGCACAAAGGATAATTCCATATTTACACACTATTCTTCACACTCACAAAGATGAACACATACATGACTTCACCCATAGGTTTGCCTTTATTTTCCAACCAACATTCATTTCAACTCACTCAAGATCAAAAAAGTCTTTTCAAGGCTTGTAACGGGGCTGAGTGTAAAGGTATGGTCGTTTAGGCTCAGTGGCTGCTATCCTCATGAAATATGGTATGAACAACACTTTCTTTCCTTTTCTTTAACATTTTCACTCATGCTCAAAATTCACCCCATTATTCACTTCTCATGGAATACCTGACACCCCATTTCTTTTGCAACTTTCACAACTTTATTTCAAGACATTTTCGTTCTTTTTCTTTTCACTTTTTTGTATGGAGGGGTTCCATCTTTCTCAAAACCATGGATTAAGGGGGACTTCTTTGCACTTCTTGATTTACCTTCTCTTTTCACCACACCCCCAAGTTAGACTTTTGGCCTAAGTTGTCTATTCAAACAAACCACACTGCATGAGTATTATGGGTGAATGGTTATAGATGGGTTACAATTTCATCAAGTTTCTTCCAAGAAAAGGATAAGGCTCAAAGGGTGTTCAAGCCAAGTTCACATACTCACAAGGTAGGCAACAAAAGAGGTATAATGTCAAATTGTTTCACTTTTCAAAGTTGTTGCCTAAGATCATTTCAAGAGTTAGCATCACTTAGTCAACTGGACCAACGGGGAAAATTCTAGGTGTCATCACACAAGGTTCACGGTAAGCTCATCACACAAGGTATTGGCCCTAATATCAAACAAGACTCCACACTTTTGCTAGTGTGCAATATTTATCACAAGAGACTCATTCGATAATCGGCTAGTCACAACGAGATGCGAAAAGTTCACATATTGTCTATGAACTTCAGTTTGCCTCATTGTAACTGCACATTCATTTTTGTTTGATTAAGAGCACTATTCAAGTCATCGGTATTAATCATGATCGATACTCAAATTAATAACTTTTTTCGAATGAGCAAGGGACACACTGACCAAACACACACCCCCACCAAAAGCATTCAACATTCTCCCCAATGTGAGTAGAGAATAGATAATACCAAAAATGGAAAATAATGATAAACTACTGATATGTAAACACACAAAGCAAGGTGACAAGGAATATTCACTAGGCGCCCATTTGGCGAAAACTTGTAAAAGTCGCCGAAATGCTTGAGAGATTCACCCAATGATCTAGATATCACAGTTATTTCTAGTATGTACGTTCAACAAGGGGCGAAAAGGTGGAATTGAAAGAAATCGCCGAACCGGTCGGTGCTTCGCCTAATCGACTTGCAACCTCGCCGAATGATCCATTGGGTCAGGCCATCAGAGCAGGAGAAAAAGGGAGGAGAAATTCGGGTCGCCCAATCACTTCGGCGAGTCACCGAGTGTTGAAGTTTCCCCGCCTAATGTTCCAATATCTCAGCTCCATTTTGAAAGTCCAGAAGGCGGACTAGGTCAGGCTCGCTGAACAACTTTGGGGATCCACCAATTGAGTCTTTACCTTGCACAATTTCTTGCTCCTGCAAAATCATCGCACATTATTTAAAATACTAACACTTGGGTTGCCTCCCAAGAAGCACCTTATTTAATGTTGTGGCACGACGTGGAAATGCTCTCAAGCATCTTCCAGATACACTATTTCAATCAGAGAAATCTCTTGGCATTCACCGAAATACAACTTCAAGCATTGCCCATTCACTTTGAATGCATGTCCTTCTTCACCTTCGACTTCAATGGCACCATTTATGAATACCCGTGTTACTCCGAATGAGCCTGACCATTTAGATTTGAGCTTTCCCGGAAAGAGCCTGAGTTGAGAATTATATAGTAAAACCCAATCTCCTACTTTGAACTCCCTCTTAAGGATTCTAGAATCATGCCACTTCTTCATCTTTTTCTTGTAAAGAGCTGAACTTTCATATGCCTTGAACCTGAATTCGTCCAACTTATTTAGCTGATCTACTCTCTCTTTTGAAGTCTTTGTCCAGTCCAAATTTAGAGATTTCAATGCACATAATGCTTTGTATTCCAATTCAACTGGTAAATTGCAAGATTTTTTGAAGACTAGCTGATACAGAGACATACCAATTGGTGTTTTGTATACAATGCAATACGCCCATAAAACATCATCAAGCTTTTGAGACCAATCAGTCCTATTTGCATTCACCGTCTTGGCTAGGATACTCTTGATCTCCCGGTTTGACACTTTAACTTGGCCACTCGTTTGGAGATGATACGGAGTTGCTACTTTCTGTTTCACTCCATACTTGCTCAACGCGGATGCAAAATGCTTGTTGCAAAAATGGGATCCCCAATCACTAATAATAGCCCGAGGAGTACCAAATCTAGCAAAGATGTAGCATTTTAGAAATTGAACAACACTTTTCCCTTCATTGTTCGGAAGTGCAACAACTTCCACCCATTTAGAAACATAATCTACCACCACCAAACTATACTTATTACCAAAGGAACTCACAAAAGGACCCATGAAATCTATTCCCTAGACATCAAATAACTCAACTTCTAAAATGGGTGTGAGAGGCAACTCGTGCCTTTTAGACACTCCACCTTTTTTCTGACATTCAATGCACTTCTTAACAAACTCATGAGCATCCTTGTAGATGGATGGCCAGTAGTAACCACTTTGAAGGACTTTTGTAGCTATACATATGCCACCATGATGACCCCCAACCGGTGAAGCGTGACAAGCATGGAGAATTTGGATGGCTTCTTTTTCCAGAACTCATCTCCTAATGATATGGTCTGCACACTCTCTGAATAAATGTGGTTCATCCCAAAAATACTTCTTAACATCGAACAAGAACCTCTTTTGTTGGTAGGTATTAATCCACACACTACGTAATTGGCAAAATCAGCATACCAAGAAGATTGTTTGAGAGTTACCGTGAATACCTGTTCATCGGGAAAGACATCATTTATGTCGATCTCCAGCTCGTCATTTTCCTTGCCTTCCAATCTTGATAAGTGATCAGCTACCTAATTTTCACAACCTCTCCTATCTTTGACTTCAAAGTCGAATTCTTGCAATAGTAGTACCCACCTTATCAATCTTGGCTTGGCATCCTTCTTTGCCATCAGATAACGCAGTGCAACATGATCAATGTGAACAACCACTTTAGTGCCTATCAAGTATGCCCGAAACTTCTCAAACGCATATACTACCGCAAGCAATTCTTGTTCTGTAACTATATAGTTACGTTGAACACTTTTTAGAGTTTTGCTTGCATGTAAATGGGGTGAAATAGTTTGTTGCATTTTTTCCCCAGTACGACACCTAATGCCATGCCGTTTTCATCACACATCACTTCAAATGGTTCTGACCAATTGGGACTAATGATAACCGGGGTGGAGACCAATTTTTCTTTCAAGCACTTGAAGGCCACCATGCAAGCATCATCAACGTGGAATTTCACCTCCTTCTCAAAAAGTTTGCATAGAGGATGTGCAATTTTTGAGAAGTCTTTGATGAACCTCCGGTAAAAATCGACATGCCCCAAGAAACTACTAATCCCCTTCACCGATATTGGTGGTGGTAACTTCTCAATCACTTTAATCTTTGCTTTATCAACCTCTAGCCCTTTTTGCGACACTTTGTGACCAAGAACTATACCTTCCCTAACCATGAAGTGACATTTTTCCCAGTTTAGGACCAAATTTGTCTCCACACATCTTTGGAGAACTTGTCCCAAGTGTGCCAAACATGCTTCAAAAGTGTCACCCACAACCGAGAAGTCATCCATAAAGACTTCCATTGAATCATTCACCATATCAGCAAAAATAGACAGCATGCAATGTTGAAATGTTGCCGGAGCATTACATAACCCGAACGACATCCGTTTGAAGGCAAAAGTTTCATATGAACAGATGAATGTGGTTTTCTCTTGGTCTTTCAGAGCAATGGAGATTTGGTTATAACCGGAGTATCTATCCAAAAAGCAATACCAACCTCTCTCTGAAAGTCGATCAAGCATTTGATCCATGAAAGGCATGAGGAAATGATCTTTTTCGGTCCAAGAGTTTAGCTTCCGGTAATCTATGCATACTCGCCATCCGGTCACCGGTCTCATGGATACAAGCTCCCCCTTTTCATTTGAGACTACTGTGATGCCTCCCTTTTTCGGTACATATTGCACCGGACTTACCCATTTTCTATCCGCAATAGGGTAGATCACACCTGTAACCAACCACTTTATTATCTCCTTTTTCACCACCTCTTGCATTGGTGGATTCGATCTCCACTGATGTTCAACCCTCGGTTAACAATCACTATCAAGTTGAATGTTGTGAGTGCAAATGCCGGGGGGAATTCCCACTATGTCAGCAATAGTCCAATCTATAGATTTTATATGCCTTTTCAACACCTCAATGAGCAATTTTACCTGCCATTCAAGCAAGTCAGTTGCAATGATTACCAGCAAGGTTTTATTTTCCCCCAAGAAAGCATATCAGAGATGGGAGGGAAGTACTTTCAACTCCAGATTCGGTGTTTCTTCTATTGATGGCTTTGCGGGAGGACTTTCTCAAATTTTTAGATCAATGTCCAACTTCAATGGGGTCTTTGAATATTCCCTTATACCTGAAAGAACAACTACTACCGCTTTGTAGCGTTAAATTTCAAACTCATCATAGTTTGCAAGCACGGCCTCAAGTAGTTCACTCATACACATCAAATGGCTCATACTAGCCACCGCCTCATCAATAACATCAACAGTAGAAACCACGTGAATATCGCTTGGGTGTTTCATTGACTTATAAACATTAAAGTTACTTCATCCTCGTCGTTAAATGTCGTGGTAAGCTCATCCCATGACGTGATAGAATTCTTTGGTAGCTCGACCAACCACATGCTAGCCTCCCCCTTCAGAAATAGAGGAAATAATCTAAGCCGGATTGATTCGTGTGGCACATTCTTGAATGAAAATGGGTTGCACATATCTATAAAATTCCTCACATGATCATGTGGATCTTCAAGAGCTAGCCCACCATAAAGTCCTTTTATTTGGAGGAGATGAAAAGTAGTGCTCGTAACCTAAAATGTTGCATTCTCATCAACTGATGTTAGGCAAATTGCACCCATTTCACCCGATTGGGTTGGGTTGTATGCCCTGTTGACATCCTCGATACCATATCGGGGTCTGCTAGGCTACCATTCACCTCTTCCTCACTCAATTTTACTTCTATTCAGTCCAACCAACACTAACACAATGCAGTCTAAATCGATTCAACTAAAGCCGACAAATTCACAAGTCAAATCTTTGAGAAAAGAACTCTAAAAAATGCTACACCCCGGCAGCGGCGCCATTTTTATTAACATTTCAAAGACATTTCATTAGGTTCTTAGTGTCGACGATCGTAAATTAGTATAAACCCAACTGAATGAGTTGGGGTTGATCCCACAAAGAGTAGCTTTCTTTGAATCTGAATATGAAAATATGACCGAGACCTTTGCAGCCGAACAATCACCATACTTAACAATTTTATAGGTCAAACTTCAATATGTCGTTACCAACCCACTTTAACAATCAATAAGGAACAATCAAATAACGAGATAACACTTGGGGAGTTGACTAACCAATTGTCGAATTTAACTTAACGAGTGTACATCATTACCAACAATATTAATTCGTTGTGGGTGGAATGAATTATAAGTAAAGCAATTTTCTCTCGAACAATTACCTTACTAAACTTCAACACTATCCATAAGATGCCTAGTCCACTTTCTCATCAAATCAACTCTTTTGAGCTAGATACAAAGGCTGAATCTCAAGTTTTACTTTCTCAAGCTGAAATCGTAATGACCCACTACTAAGGATGCCGAATTACTACGTTGGCTCTATACTTCTCTCTTGAGCAAGCACAAAACTCTAAACTATATTGCACTAAAAATGGAATAATGAAGTTAAACCACAATAATAATTTAGACCCACTTCAAATTAACACCAAAATTTGCTAATTGATGTTACCCATTTAGTCAAATGCAACAATTGGTCACATTGTCAAACCCCCAAGGTTAGAGTTTTAGCCAATCATAGCAAAAAGATGAAATTCAATACCTGCCACATTTTCCATAGCTGGGTAAATGAAATTCAAAAGTCAAAATTGAATAATATCTTCTCTAATACAAAACCCAAATGAAAAAACTTGCTAAAATCACTTGAAATCAATGATAGTAATGTTTTTGCTCTCTATCTTTTGTTCCTCAGTATTTCTAAATACTTTCTCTCTCTTGCAAAAATCAATTTATACAAGTCTGATATGTGGCCTTTTTGGGACCAATCAACGAGGATAGTCGGGCTTCGTCGACTGTTTGGTGACTCATTAATCGACCTTCATCTCGCCTTCATTCTTCATATCTTCTTAGTCTAACCACTGTAATTTTAGGCGAGCTAGATCAGGATCGTTGTTTCATTCTGTGATGCACCTTTTTGCCCTTTTAACTTACCTATCAATACTTACCTAGATCTTCATCAGTACTTTTGGTGATGAGGTCATCCTTCGCCGACGCGATTAGCGACACGTCGAGTGGAACTACTTCTCGCCGAAGTTACTCCTGATACAATCTCAGAGTTCTGTAAATTTAGGCGATAGAGGAGCAACTTGGCGATTCACCGAGTGATCTCGGCGGCTATCAGGCTTGTTTTTCCTCTTCTCTTTTTCAACTTGCGTTGTTGTTGTTGACCATTTCTGTCCTAGCTCCGTTCCTCAACCCATATATATGAAAATCAAGGGTTTACATCAGTTGTTAGCATAAATGGAGCATTTGAGGGCCTTAATTCTATACAAACAAAGCCTTAAATGAGTCCAAATCTCGGACTCATCATCAATCCAGAAACTCTTTTAGAACTCTTCTAAGTCTAAACTCTAGTTGGTGACTAGTTAAAACTAGACGAGTATACAGAAATTGCCCTATCACATTCTCTCAAAAAGTCACCTCATTCAATCTTGTAGAGTTGGAACTGGTAGATTTCGATATTATTCTAGGCATAGATTGGTTACGTTCCTATTATGCCTCAGTCAATTGTAGTACTAGGATTATTCATTTTTTCAGTTTCCAGACGAGCCAATCTTAGAATGGAAGGATAGTTGTTCAGTGCTTATGGGTCGATTCATTTCTTACCTTAAGGCTAGAAAGATAATCTCTAAGGGTTATCTTTATCATCTAGTTTGGGTTAAGGATTCAAGCTCCAAAACCCCAACTCTTGAGTCAGTTCCAGTAGTAAATGAGTTTCCAGAAGATCTTCTCGGGGAGTTCCTCCCGAAAGGGAAATCGACTTTGAAATTGATCTCCTTCCAGACAACCTACTTCTATTCTTCCTTACAGAATGACTCCAGTTGAGCTTAAGGAATTGAAAGAGCAGTTGAAAGACCTTCTAGATAAGGGCTTCATCAGACCTAGTATTTCCCATGGGGTGCCCGTGTTGTTCATGAAAAAGAAATATGGTTATCTTAGGATGTGCATTAACTATCGACAGTTGAATAAAGTCACAATAAAAAATAAGTACCATATCCCCAGGATTGATGACTTGTTAGACCAACTTCAGGGTGCTAGTCAGTTTTTGAAGATATACCTCAGATTCGGTAATCATCAACTCAGAGTTAGAAATAGTGACATTCCGAAAACAACCTTCAGAACTCGGTATGACCATTATGAATTTGTAGTTATGCCATTTGGACTAACCAATGCTCATGTAACTTTTATGGATTTGATGAACAGGGTATTCAAGCAGTATTTGGACTTGTTCGTTAGCATCTTTATTGATGATATCCTCATTTACTCTAGGAATAAAGAAGAACATGCGACTCATTTAAGGGTTTTCCTGCAAACTCTCAAAGATCGTCAGTTTTGGTTACAATCAGTTGCTTTCCTTGGGTATATTGTGTCTAGCGAAAAGATCTGAGTGATTCTCATAAAATAGAAGCAGTGAAACAATGGCCCAGACCTTCATCTCCTATAGATATCAGAAGTTTCTTGGGTTTGGCTGGTTATTACAGAAGGTTCGTGGAAGGATTTTCATCCATAGCTTCTCTATTGACTAAGTTGACTCAGAAAAAGGTTAAGTTCCAATGGTCAGATGATTGTGGGAAGATCTTATCAGAACTGAAAACTAGGTTGACTACAACTCCTGTTTTGACTCTACCAGAGGGTTCAGACGGTTATGTGATCTATTGTGATGCATCCAGAGTCGGCCTAGGTTGTGTGTGGATGCATCGAGGTAAGGTTATAACATATGCTTCTAGACATCTTAAGGTGCATGAGAAGATTTATCTGACTCATGACCTCGAACTTGCAGCCATAGTTTTTTCCCTTAAGATTTGGAAACATTACTTGTATGGTGTTCACACACCATATGAGCCTTCAGTATATGGTCACCTAGAAAGAGTTGAATCTTTTCTAGAGGAGGTGGCTTGAATTCCTCAAGGACTATGATATAAATGGGATTTACCATCCTAGTAAGGCCAATGTAGTAGCAAATGCTCTTAGTAGACTAACTATGGGTAGTATCGCACATGTTGAGGAAGAAAGGAACGAACTAGCGAAAGATGTTCACCGACTTGCTCGCTTAGGAGTTTTTCTTATGAGCATATCAGATGGTGGTGTGACAGTTCAGAATGGGTCAGAATCTTCATTGGTAGCGGAGGTTAAGGATAAACAAGACAGTGATCCTATATTGCTTCAACTAAAGGGTTCAGTTCATCAGCAGAGAGTTGAGGTTTTCTTCCAAGGGGGAGATGGTGTGCTTCGATATCAGGGTCGTTTATGTGTTCCTAAGGTGAGTATGTTGAGACAAAAGATTCATGCAGAAGCCCATAACTCCAGGTATTCTATTCATCCAGGTGCAATTAAGATGTACCGTGATCTGCGAGAAGTCTTTTTGGTGGAATGACATGAAAAGGGATATAACAGATTTTGTGGCTAAGTTCCCTAATTGTCAGCAGGTGAAGGTAGAACATCAGAAACTAGGAGGTATGACTCAAGAGATTAACATTCCTACATGGAAGGGGGAAGTGATAAACATGGACTTCATTACAGGTTTACCTCGTACTCGTAGACAACCTGACTCCATTAGGGTGATAGTAGACAATGTTACTAAGTCCGCTCATTTCTTGGCTGTCAAGACTACGTATTTGGCGGAGGACTATGCCAAGCTTTACATTAATGAGATAGTCAGGTTGCACGGGGCTCCTTTGTCTATCATCTCAGATAGAGGTCCTCAACATACCTCTTATTTCTGGAAGTCATTTGACAAAGGTCTTGGTACTCAGGTTAACCTCAGCACATTATTTCATCCACAAATGGATGGTCAGGCATAATGTAACATTCATACCTTAGAGGATATGTTGAGAGCTTGTGTGATCGACTTCAAGGGTAATTGGGATGATCACCTTCCTCTTATAGAGTTCGCCTACAATAATAGGTACCATTCCAGTATTCAGATGGCTCCTTATGAGGCATTGTATGGGCATAGATGTAGATTTCCAGTTGGTTGGTTTCAAGTAGGTGAAACAGCCTTGATAGGGCCAGATTCGATTCATGATGCTATGGAAAAAGTTTAGCTCATCAGAGATAGACTTAAGACAGACCAGAGTCACCAGAAGTCCTATGCAGATGTAAGGAGAAGGAACTTGGAGTTCCAAATTGATGATTAGGTTTTCCTGAAAGTGTCACCTATGAAGGGGGTGATGAGATTTGGCAAGAAAGGGAAGCTCAGACCTACATATGTAGGCCCTTACAATATTTTGAAAAAAGTTGGTAAAGTGTCCTATGAGTAAGAGTTACCAGCAAAACTAGCAACAGTCCATCCGGTCTTTCACATTTTGTTGTTGAAAAAGTGTGGGGGATCTAACATCTATAGTACCATTGGAAAGTGTGGCTGTGAAGGATAGTCTCACTTATGAGGATGTGCAATTGAGATTCTTGATCGTCACGTTCAAAGGTTAAGAAACAAAGAAGTAGCTTCTGTTAAAGTTTTGTGGAGGAGTCAATCCGTAGAGGGAGCTACTTGGTAAGCAAAAGCAGCCATGAAGGCCAAGTATCCTCAGCTCTTTCCTTCCGATTCCATTCCAGCTTGAGGTAATAGTTCCTCTCCAGTCTTTCAGTTACTGATACATAATTTCAGTCTTAGTTTCATGTTCCTTCGGCTATTCTTGCATTTTCAGCGTATTTGCATGTTTTTGGAACTTAGTTCAGTCAGATTTCAGTTTCCAGTACTTAGTGGTAGGGTTTACAACTCTTTGCCTCCATATTCATCTAGCTTAGCCTTCATTCGAGGACGAATGTTCCCAAGGGGGAGATAATGTAACACCCCGTATGCTAGAAAGACCAGATTGCAGAAAATCAGAAGTTGCAAGTGCCACCAATGTGCACCACCCACAGATCGTAGGGTGATCCACGAACCGTGGTTGGCCACCTGCAGCCCCTCCCAGAAACCTAGAAAATCTTAGCAAAGGTTGGACCCATGCCAGGACTTACGGACCGTAGGTGGGACCACGGTCCGTGGTTCAGACCCTGGGAGCCAAACTCTGAAGACAAACAATGGTTGAGCAGGACGGACCATAGGTCCATTGACGGTCTGTCAGTTGGCCCCGACAACTTTTAAGATAGAGGTCGTTTGGTCTTTTCCCTATGTGTTGGACATCTAAACTACATCGTTTTAGTCAGTGTTTGCCTAGTAACTTAATTAGAACTTACCCTAGTCAACTCATTCTGCAAAAAAATTCATCAAGGTGAACGAGAAAAAAGAGAAAGAGTCGACCAACCCTCTCCAAGAACGTAACAAGGTTTCCTCCAGTTCTAGCCCGGAAATCAAAAGATTTGTCCGTGAAATTCGTCACCAGGTATGTGGGATTTCACTAGTGGGTTCCTTTCACCCATTATGTCCCTAGAATTAAGTCAAATTCTTGATTCTCTATATCATATTTAAACCTAGGGTTTCTAGAACTTCACAATTGTGTTGTGATGCAGCTGTTAGACTAATCCAAATCAGAATATCATGTTTTAATGGAATTGTTTCTTAGTTCTTGCATGAAACTCAAAACCCTAGTTGTGGAGATTCGTTTAGTTTATGAATTACACTTGCTAGGTCAGTTTATTCAGATATACATGCCCCAATTAAGAATGTTTCATTATCAGTATATTAATGTTATATTTTCAGTTAGCATGTGAGTATTTTGAGATATTCAGTATTACCGAAATTCAGTTCTAATGTGTTACTTACATAATCAGTTGGAAGTAGGCTTAATATCGAGTGGACTAAAGCTCAATCAATCTCATAGTCCCAGAACTACGTGCCCCCATAGGATATGTTCCATCTGTGGGCAACATATTTAGTGGTCACACCAGTCATGCCTTTATACCCATGACAAGGTATATTGGATCCTCTCGAGTGGGTGATACATCGGATTCTATGGATAGCTCTCTTGGTTTTATATCGGTTAACAGTAGCTCCCGCAATCAGATTCTAGTGCATTGACCATGTTATCAGTTACACTTCAGTATTTAGTCTTTGTATGTCATGTACTTGGTCATTGCATTCAGTTAGTTCAGTATTCAGTATATTACAGTATTTACCTCATGTTCAGATTATGTCATTGCTCTTATTGCTTGTTCAGTTATGTATTTATTGTTCAGTTTTATCCTATCATGCATGCTCAGTACCTTTCAAGTATTGACGCATACTCTGCGCTACATTTTTTCATGATGTAGGTTCAGGTTCTCAGCATCCAGATCACGCATAGATCGGTTCCCGATCTCCAGTTCAGCAGCTTCAGTGGTGTGTCCTCATACTTCGATGACAATAGACATGCTTTACACTTTAGTCATTTTATTCAGTTTTTAGTTTTGCTAGAGTTAGCTGGGGGCATGTCCCAACAACTTTAGTCAGTTAGAGTCTTTTTCAGACATAGTACTATATTCAGTTTTAGTTTTGAGTTTGATCATCTAGTTGTTATTAAACTGGTCATAGTCTTTTATATATTCAGATCATTATTGGGTATTCCCCACTTTTAGTTATCATTGTTTAAGCTTCTGTATAATATATTTATTCAGTAATCTTTTAGTATGCTTATGATATGCCAGCTCAGGGTTAACTTGGGGTCACTCGTGATCCTAGGTCTCGTGTTTACGTTCAGGGGGTAGCCTCGTGGCGTGACAAGAATATTACTAATCCTTACATCAATTTTCATTACTCCCATTTACACAACAAGGAATACAAGGTTTAAAACACTTAAAGAAGGTTCAAGAGGTCCACTTTCCTTAATGGGGAGAAATCAAATCGAAACTTGAGCATTTTCTTCACGTGCATCCACATAATCTACCCCAAATAATCAAATATAGAATACCTATAAGAAAATATGAACGATGGCACCCATATGATTTTAAATATCAGGTTCGAAACAATCCAAAAAGTCAATTTTGAGCGCCAAGGATAAATCTGGATTTTTTTTTATAGAAAATCATAATACCCAAAGGTTTTGAAACCCACAAGTGAAATCGTAAAGAAAGACGAGTTGAAATCATGGTCAAAACTCTAATTTACTTAAAACACAAGTTGATGAGGAAAACCCCCAATACTTGGGTTCGAAATTCCGACTCAAATTTAAAACATTTCTTGAAAATATCTTATCAATGCTTAGGGAAGTTCAAATATGAAATTTTATTCCAAAATGGAGTCAAACCTTGAAATACTCAATTTATCAAACTTTAACTTTTACGGGAAAAGGTCAAATTCTCATGCTTATACGCGGTTAATATGAAGAAAATAATTAATGAATCACCAAGCTATATTAATGCCAAAAATCAGTTTATCCATAGCATAAGGATCATAGATATATATTTTTCATAGAAAACTAAATTCAAATCGACAAAACCTCAATTTTCCCCAATAACTTAACGGATAAGGAAAGAAAATCAATGAGAGAAAGCCTAAATGAGGATTGGATACCAACCCCTATATTAAACCTAGAAGAATGACGCATGAATCATTCCATTATGAGCTCTAGAACTCTCAATATGCTCAAAATACCAAATGAACAGAGTTTAAAATTTTAAATACATGAACAACAATATTTACACCTGAAACTAGTAACTTAAATTTTCACTAAAAGAGTCGTAACTTCCTCATACGATAGTGAAATGACCCAACTATTTTTCGTAAATGTCTTAAATAATGATATGAACTTGTATGTTCAACTGAAACTCAATTTTGTGTTCGTTTGTCTAGGCAAATTACATTATTTCTGCTCAATAAATAATTATTTCATATATCGCGATAAAAGTCCAATATCATTTTAGGGAAAATGAACCAACATTTGAAGATTAATCCTATAATTTATGATCAAACTTTCAGAAATTTCAGAATAAATTTTTTATCTTTAAAACTAATAACGAACCTTTTAGTTGACACAAATTGTTAAAACAACGCCATAGGACCTAGAAAGCTTAGAAACTCACCCAAAACTCATCCGGAATCTCCGAAACCTCCGAAACACAAACCAAATATGCTACTAGCTTGAAAATGATATTTGGACTCAATGAAATCAACAAAACTCCCAAACAAGGTCACCTTAACTCGATGTTGACTAAAGTGAACTTTAACTTAAGAATCTCTAAATTTCTAAATAAGGACATGAAATTCATCCAAAAGCTTCAGGAGCTAAACTAAACCTTTAATTAGACCAAATATCACCAATAAGACTTAAAGGAATCATCAAAACTCGAAAATGTCCTTTCTAACCTCAAACGTCGGCTTAAGTCAAATTTTAGCCTTAACTTTTCTCGCATCTGTCTAATGGCTCAAATTTAAACGAAAAGCCTTGAGACCCAAACCAACAGTACATCTAGACCAAAAATCACGTTCTGGAATTGATGCAACTGACAAAATTCCATTATGAGACTCAATTCCAAATGTTCACTAAAGTAAACCATTTCAACTTAAAAGCTTCCAATACTTCAAAAAAATCTCAACTTTTCGATCTGGTTTCCAATCTAACCTCAAAAGTTGATCAAACATGACTCGAGGGAACTATCAGTGTAACACCCTAGAAATTTTTTGCTCTAAGACTCGAACCATCCTTCGTTGTGAGTGGGATTTTGCCGAGGAATTTAAAATTTTCTTAAGTGTTAAGGTCACTAGATGTATCCCTGTAACATCTGACCTTAGAAAGAACTAGAATTAGAGAAACTATTTTTGGAAAGAGTAAATTTGGAAATTTTGGCAAGTTATGCTAAGTATAAGTACATGATGATTTAGGTGGCTCATAAGATATCAAATGAAAGGTTTTGGAATCCTCTTTCCAACTCTACTGAGTTTGCTAATTTTCAAGCTCGTATGAGGGAGATATGCCCATTTGAAGTCAGGTTGTCCAGTTAAGGAAAGTTACCCGAAAATATGAAAGGTATTTTGGTTTTTTCCTTACCTAATCACCTTAAAACGAATTTTAGTAATATTTGGTGGACATATCTGATTTGGGTTAATTTTCATAAATCAAAATACGCTTAGGGTTTTAGAATAGAGTTCATTCAAGTCATTCTTAAGTTCTTTTAAAGTTTTGGGTCAACTTCAAATGACCATAACTTTTAGCACATGATGAGTTAGGAGACCCATAAGATATCAAATGAAAGGTCTTGGAATCCTCTTTCCAACGCTACGTAGTTTGCTAATTTTTGAGCCTGTATGAGGGAGATATGCCTGTTTGAAGTCGGCCTGTCTAAATAAGGAAAGTTGCCCGAAAATATGAGGGGTATTTTACTCCTTTCCTTACCCAATCAAATTTAAACGTTTTTAGTAAGGTTTTAGGAGTCTAAACTGATTAGATTCAGTTTCAGTTATTCCTAAAATACGCTTAGGGTTTTTAGAGGAGTTCAAGAAGAGGAAAAAAAGAGAAATAGGCGACTCAAACCCCTCCAAGAAGGCAACAAGTTTTCTTCAGTTCCAACCCCAAAATTGAAAGATTTCTCCGTAGAATTCGTCACCAGGTATGTGGGATTTCACTGGTGGATTCCTTTCGTCCACTAGGTCCCTATAGTTCAGTCAGATTCTTGATTCCTATATCTTGCTTAGACCTAGGGTTTCTAAAACCTTAGATAGTAGTTGTGATTTAGCTGTTAGAGTATTCCTAATCAGATTACCATGTTTTCATGGAATTGTTGCTTAGTTGTTTGCATGACTTTCAGAACCCTAGTTGCGTAGATTCTCTTAGTTCATGAATTACACATGCTAGGTTAGTTAAACAGATATGCATGCTTCAGTTTTCAAATGTCACATTATCAGTAAATAATTGTTACATTCTCAGATTTGCATATCAGTATTTTGAGCTATTCAGTATTTCAGTTATAATGTGTCACACACTTATTCAGTTGGGAGTAGGCTTAATACCGAGTTGGACTAAGGTTCAACGTACCCTCATAATCCCACAACTACGTGCCCCCATAGGTTTATAAGTCCCCTCTATTGGGCATCAAATTTAGTGAACACGTCATTCATGCCTTTATACCCCTGGCAAGGTATATTGGGTCCTCTCGATGGGGCGTAAGCATCGAAAAGTCATGCCTTTATACCCCTGGCAAGGTATATTGGGTCCTCTCGATGGGGCGTATACATTGAAGAGTCATGCCTTTATACCCATTGCAAGGTATATTGGGTCCTCTCGATGAGGAGTATCCATCAGACTCCACGTTTAGCTCACGTGGTTTTATGTCGATTAATAGTAGCTCCCATAGTCAGACTCTAGTACATTTGCCCAGGTTTTCAATTATACTTCAGTATTCAGTCTCAGCATGTTAAGTACTTGGTAATTGCATCCAATTCAGTCCTTTTCAGTATATTTCAGTATTTTCATTATGTTCAAATTATATCATTGCTCAGTTATGCTTTGTTCAACGTATATGTTTGTTCAACTTTTATCTTATCCTGCTTGCTCAGTACCTTCCAAGTATTGACACATACTCTGAGCTACATCTTTTCATGATTTAGGTTTAGGTCCTCAGCATTCAGATCACGCGTAGATCGATTCCTGATCCACATTCAGAAGCTTTAGTGGTGAGTCCTCATACTTCAAGGACAATAGACATGTATTTAGATTTAGTTTTTCATTTTAGCTTTAGTTTTACTAAGGTTAGATGGGGACATGTCCTAGTAACTCTAGCCAGTTAGAGGCCTTTTCACACATAATATTAGATTCAGCGTTAGTTTTTGAGTGATTTTTCAGTATCACTAAACTCTTAGTATATTTTATATATTCAGACCAGTATTGAGTATTACCCATCATTTAGTTATATCATGATTTAGCTTCCGCATTAGTTCATTTTTCATAGATATGTTCAGTTTGCTTATGATATGACAACTCAGGGTTCGCTTGGGGTCACTTGTGGTCCTAGGTCCCGTATTTACACCAGGGGGTAGCCTCGGGGTGTGACAAACTTGGTATCAGAGCATTAGTTTTAAGAGTCCTAGGATGTGTGAAAGCCGCACTAAGTAGACTCTCTTTCATGGGTGTGAAGTGCACCACATCTAATGAGAAGGAGGCTATGAAGTATTTTAAGAAAACTTCACTCTTTTTGTTATTCTTATCGTGCGTGAGGTATGATCCAATTTTCGCGTTCTAATCCATCATTATGGCTTAAGATCATGCCTCCTCATAGAGCTTACCCAAGGAATGCTAATGCACGCAATGCTAACGTAGTTCCTTCAGTCTCAGACCATGAGGTTTTGATTGTGGAGTTTTGGAATGCGATTCAGCTTTTGGCTAAGAGTATGACTAACTAGAACAATGAGCAAGTTCCAATTCCTACTAATAGTAATGGTAGATGTCAATATCATTCTAGGCATGGATTGGTTACATTCTTGTTATGCCTCAGTCGAATTGTAGAACTAGGATAGTTCAGTTTTAGTTTCCAACGAGATTGTCTTAGAATAGAATAGTAGTAGCTCAGTGCCCATAGGTTGATTTATTTCTTACTTTAAGGCCATAAAGATGATCTCTAAAGAGTAGTGTAGCACATGTTGAGGAAGAAAAGAAGGAATTAGTAAAAGATGTTCATCGGCTTGTTCGCTTAGGAGTTAGTCTTATGGATACATTAGATGGTGGTGTGATAATCCAAAATAGATCAGAATCTTCATTAGTAGTGGAGGATAAAGAATAGTGATCCTATACTGCTTCAGTTGGAAGGTGTAGTTCATCAGTAGAAATTAGAGGTTTTATCCCAAGGGGAGAGGGTCGTTTATGTGTTCCTAAGGTAATTGAGTAGGTGAAGCAGCCTTGAGTGGGCCAGATTCGGTTCATGAAGCTATGGAAAATGTTTAGCTCATCATAAATAGACTTAAGATAGAAGTCCTATGCATATGTAAAAAGAAGGAACTTAGAGTTTGAGATAGATAATTGGGTTTTCCTGAAAGTATCACCTATGAAGGGGGTGATGAGATTTGTCGAGGAGTCAGTCCGTAGAGGGAGCTAGTTGGGAAGCAGAAGCAGCCATGAAGGCCAATTATCCTCACCTCTTTCCTTCTGATTTCATCTAAGCTTGAGATAATAGTTTTCTCTCCACTCTTTCAGTTTACTCGTTCGTAAATTCAGTCTTAGTACCTTCTTCCTTCAGTTGTTCTTGCATTTTCAGCATATTTGCATGTTCTTGGAACTCAGTTCAGTCAGATATCAATTTCTAGTACTTAGTGGTAGGAATTGAAGCTCCTTTCCTCTATACTCAACTTGTTTAGACTTCATTCGAGGATGAATGTTCCCAAGGGGGAGATATTGTAACACCCCAGATTTTTTTTGAGCTAAGACTCGAACCGTCCTTCGTTGTGAGTAGGATTTTGCCAAGGAATTTAAAATTTTCTTAAATGTTAAGGTCACTAAATGTATCCCTGTAACATCCTGCCTTAGAAAGAACTAGAATTAGAGAGAAACTATTTTTGGAAAGAGTAAATTTGGAAATTTTGGCAAGTAATGCTAAGTATGAGTTTTGGATCAACTTCAAACGACTATAACTTTCAGTACATGATGATTTAGGTGTCTCATATGATATCAAATGAAAGGTCTTGGAATTATCTTTCCAATGCCACTGAGTTTGCTAATTTTCGAGCTCGTATGAGGGAGATATGTCCATTTGAAGTCAGGTTGTCCAGTTAAGGAAAGTTACCCGAAAAGATGAAGGGTATTTTGGTCTTTTCCTTACCCATTCAGCTTAAAACAAATTTTAGTAATATTTTGTGGACAAATCTGATTTGGGTCATTTCTCATAAATCCAAATACAAATAGGGTTATAGAAGAGAGTTCATTCAGGTCATTCCTAAGTTCTTTTAATATTTTAGGTCAATTTCAAACAACCATAACTTTTAGCACATAATGAGTTAGGAGACCCATAAGCTATCAAATTAAAGGACTTGGAATCCTCTTTCCAACGCCGCTAAGTTTGCTAATTTTACAGATTGTATGAGGGAGATATACCTGTTTGAAGTTGGGCTGTCCAAATAAGGAAAGTTAACTGAAAATATGAGGAGTATTTTGGTCCTTTCCTAACCCAATCGGATTTAAATGATATAGTAAGGTTTTAGGAGTCTAAATTGATTAGAATCAGTTTTATTTATTGCTAGAGAATGCTTAGGGTTTTTAGAGGAGTTCAAGAAGAGGAAAATAGAAGAAAGAGTAGACTCAAACTCCTCCAAGAACGCAGTAAGGTTTCTTTAATTCATAGAGAAATCAAAAGATTTCTCTATGAAATTCGTCACCAGGTATGTGGGATTTCACTGGTGGATTCCTTTCGTCCCCTAGGTCCCTAGAATTCTGTCAGATTCTTGATTCCTATATCTTGCTTAGACCTAGGGTTTCTAAAACCTTAGATAGTAGTTATGATTTAGCTGTTAGAGTATTCCTAATCAGATTACCATGTTTTCGTGGAATCGTTGCTTAGCTCTTTGCATGAAATTCAGAACCCTAGTTGTGTAGATTCTCTTAGTTCATGAATTGGACATGCTAGGTCAGTTAAACATATATACATGCTTCAGTTTTCAAATGTCACATTATCAGTATATAATTATTACATTATCATATTTGCATATCAATACTTTGAGCTATTCAGTATTTCAGTCATAATGTGTCACACACTTATTCAGTTGGGAGTAGGCTTAACACCCAATTGGACTAGGGTTCAGCATACCCTCATAGTTCCAGAACTACGTGCTCCGTAGGTTTATAAGTCCCATCTGTTAGGCATCAAATTTGGTGATCATGCCATTCATGCCTTTATACCCCTGGCAAGGTATATTGGGGCGTATACATCGAACATTAATGCCTTTATACCCCTTGAAAGGTATATTGGGTCCTCTCGATGGGGCGTATATATCGAACAATCAAGGCTTTATACCCTTGTCAAGGTATATTTGGTCCTCTCGATGGGGCGTATACATTGGACTCCACGTTTAGCTCACATGGTTTTATGTCAGTTAATAGTGGCTCCCACAGTCAGACTCTAGTGCATTTGACCAGGTTTTCAGTTTTACATCAGTATTCAGTCTCAGAATGTTCAGTACTTGGTCATTGCATCTAGTTCAGTCCTTTTCAATATATTTCAGTATTTCCATCATGTTCAGATTATATTATTGCTCAGTTATGCTTTGTTAAATGTATATGTTTGTTCATCTTTTATCTTATCCTGCATGCTCAGTACCTTCCAAGTACTGATGCATACTCTATGCTACATCTTTTCATAATGTAGGTTCATGTCCTCAACATTCAAATCACATGTAGATCAGTTCCCGATCAACATTTAGCAGCTTCAGTGGTGAGTCCTCATACTTCGAAGACAATAGACATGTATTCAAATTTAGTCTTTCATTCAGTTTCAGTTTTTCTAGGGTTCGCTGGGGACATGTTCTAGCAACTCTATCCAGTTAGAGGCTTTTTCAGACATAGTATTAGATTTAACGTTAGTTTTTGAGTGATTGTTCGATATCACTAAACTCTTAGTATATTTTATATATTCAGATCAGTATTGGGTATTCCCCATCATTTAGTCATCTCATGATTTAGCTTCCGCATTAGTTTATTTTTTCATAGATATGCTCAGTTTGCTTATGATATCCCAACTCAGGGTAAGCTTGGGGTCACTCGTGATCCTAGGTCCCGTGTGTACACCCGGGGGGTAGCCTCGGGACGTGACAATCAGGATAGGTAAAATGATAATTTTTCAGAAAATTCTGAAAATGACCTTCAAGATCATTACAATTTAAACTTAATAGTCAAATGAAATGTGATAGAATTGTAAATCTCAGTTTATAATATTAAAAATCCAAATTTCATATTTGTTGATAATGATGACATTATTTTAATTTAAGCACACTTCATAAGAAATCACTCATCCCTTCACTAAATGTTCTTCATTTTTAATAAGATGAATTTAATATTATTTTCTTATTATATAGTAAAATAATTTACTTCTCTAAATAAGGTTAACTCTCGTGAGCTGAGCTCAATAGATTATAGCGGCTCATGTAGCTCGGATAGTGATGAAGGTTCGAATTTCAATACTTTATAACAATTATTTTTAAAATAATACTTTATTACAACGATTAAGATTTATTTGAAATAAATCATTTGTGTCATATTATATTAGTATATATTTGTATAATAATATTGTACTATAATAAAAAAATAAATTCGGTATTATCTCAATATAAAGAGATTTGATTATGTAACAAAAGTAAAATGTGGGTCTTCATTTACATGATATATTACTATGTCTATTTTAAAAACATTGCATAGTCCTTTTAGAATTTAGTTTTCACTTAGGACCTACTTCTTTGACAAAAGTGTAATTAATCATCATCTTATCTATCTATATCTATATCTATATTTCCTTAAAAGCATGAACTCCTCACTTAAATGTTAAATTACTATAATATCCCTAACTTAGGTTGTGACTTTTTCAATGAGTTGTGACTTTTCCGATAAGTTTTGATTTTTCCGATAAGTTGTGACTCTTTTCAAAGGGTTGTGATTTTTCGACGAGTTGTGGATTTTCCAAAGAGTTGTGACTTTTTCAATAAGTTGCGACTTTTCCAATAAGTTGCGACTTTTCCAAAGGGCTGTGACTTCTCGGAAATGTCATGACTTTTCCAAAGGGCTGTGACTTTTCCAAATTTTTTTTGTTCATACTACCCTTTGTTGACTATAAATAAAGAGGTTTCCTCTCATTTTTCAAACACAATATTTTTTAATCTTGTATTCTTCTTCTTCTTGCATTTTAAATTTTTTTGTGTGATTCATTGTCATTGAGTGAGTTCGAAGTTTAGCGGAATATGAGGTACCACTATTCTGATGAAGTAAGTTGTTCTATCCTAAGAGCGTATGTTCCATTAGGGTTGGGCATTAGGTAATTCGGTTCGGTTTCATTTTTTTTTCAATTTTTTCAGTTTTTGGTTCAATAACATATGGAAACTGAAACTAAATACTGAACTATAACTGATAACCTAGTCAATACACTAGAATCTATTTGTGGGAGCTACTAATAACCGAAATAAAACCACATGAGCTAAATGTGGAGTTCGATGTATACGCCCTATCGAGAGGACCCAATATACCTTACCAAGGCTATAGAGGCATAACTGGCATGATCACTAAGTATAATTCCCACAGAGGGGACTTACCTATGGGGGCACATAGTTCTGGGACTATGAGGGCGACTGACCCTAGTCCAACTTGGTATTAAGCCTATTTCTAATTGATTATGTAAGTGACACATTATAACTGAATTTTTGTAATACTGAATAGCTAAAAATACTGACATGTTGACTGAAAATACAACATTAATATACTGATAATGAAACATTCTTAACTGGGGCATGTATATCTTAATAAACCGACCTAGCAAGTGTACTTCATGAACTAAAAGAATCTACACAACTAGGGTTCTGAGTTTCATGCAAGAACTAAGCAACAATTCCACGAAAACATGATAATCTGATTTGGATTAGTCTAATAGCTGAATCAAAACAATATTCTGAATTTCTAGAAACCCTAGGTCTAAACATAATAAGGGAATCAAGAATCTAACTGAATTCTAGGGACCTAGTGGATGAAAGGAACCCACTAGTCAAATCCCACTTACCTGGTGACAACTTTCACGAGGAAATCTTTCGATTCGGGGTTGGAACTGGAGGAAACCTTGTTGTGTTCTTGGAGAGGGTTGGTCGACTCTTTCTCCTTCTTTTTGTTCAACTTGATGAATTTTTGGAGAATGAGTTGACTAGGGTAAGTTCTAATTAAGTTAATAGGCTAAAACTGACTAAAACGACGTAGTTTACAGGTCCAACACATAGGGAAAAGACCAAAATGACCCTGACTTAAAAGTTGTCGGGACTAATCGATAGACCTGGTCCACGGACCGTGGTTCCACCTATGGTCCATCCTGGTCAGTTGTCAACTGGCTTCAAAGGCTGGGATCTGGGGAGTCTGAACCACAGACCTGGTCTACGGACCATGGTCCCACCTACGGTCTGTAGGTCCTAGCATGGTTCTGGACTTAGCTGAATTTTCCTGGGGTTCTGGGGAGCTTGAACCATGGACCTGGTCCACAAACTATGGTCCCTCATACGGTCCGTAGGTCCTGGAGTGGGTCAAGACTTGGCTGTAAAATTCTAGGGTTCTGGGAAGGGAGCTTCAGGTGGCCAACCACAAATACCACCTATGGTATATGGGTCACCCTACTATCCGTAGGTGGCATTGTTGGTGGCACCTGCAACTTCTGATTTTTCTGCAATCTAGTCTTTCTAGCATACGAGGTGTTACATTATCTCCCCCTTGGGAACATTTGTCCTCGAATGAAGACTAAACTAGCTAGACACTGAGGGTAAGAGCTGCAAGCCCTACTACTAAATACTGTAAATTGAAATCTGACTAAGCTAAGTTCCAAGAACATGCAATTATGCTGAAAATGCAAGTATAATTGAAGGAACATGATACTAAGATTGAATTTACCAATGAGTAATTGAAAGACTGGAGAGGAATTTTTATCTTAAGCTGGAATGGAATCGAAAGGAAAGAGATGAGGATACTTGGCCTTCATGGCTGCTTCCGCTTCCCAAGTAGCTCCATCTATGGACTAACTCCTCCACAAAACCCTAACTGAAGCGACTTCTTTGTTTCTCAACCTTCGAACCTGACAATCAAGAATCTCAACTGGCACATCTTATGAGACTATCCTTCACAGCCATACTTTCCAATGGTATTATAGATGCTGGATCACCCACACACTTCTTCAACAATGAAATGTGAAAGATCGGATGTACTACTGCTAGTTTATCTGTCAACTCTAACTCATAAGCCACTTTACCAACTCTTTTCAAGATCCTGTAAGGGCTTATATATCTAGGACTGAGCTTCCCTTTCTTGCCAAATCTCATTACCCCCTTCATAGGTGACACTTTCAGGAAAACCCAATCATCAATTTACATCTGCATAGGACTTCTCCCTACATTTGCATAGGACTTTTGGTGACTCTGGGATGTCTTAAGTCTATCTCTGATGAGCTGAACTTTTTCCATAGAATCATGAACTGAATCTGGCCCTCTCAAGGCTGCTTCACCTACTTCAAACCAACCAACTGGAGATCTACATCTATGCCCATACAATGCCTCATAAAGGGCCATCTGAATGCTGGAATGGTAACTATTATTGTAGGCGAACTCTATACGAAGAAGGTGATCATCCCAACTACCATTAAAATCGATCACTAATGAGTCCGAGATTTGGACTCATTTAAGGCTTTATTTATATAGATTTAGTGTCCCCAAATGCTTATTTTGTGCCAAAAACTTATGTAAAACCCTTGATTTCCAGGTACATGGATTGATGAACAAAGCAAGGACACTAATTTTCAAAGAGCAACAAAGCGAGCTGAAAGAATAAAGAAAAGCAAGCCTAATGATCGCAAAGTCCACTTGGTGAGTCGCCGAATGGTTGCTTGACCGCCTAAAGTTCCAGTGTGCCAAGCTCTGAAGGAATGAACCCAGTTGGCGAGAGAAAGGAGCAGTCGGCAGATTGCCGAGTGGTTCCGTGATGCAATAATGGATCGGCTAAAGTTACANCTTCAGAGGTTATGACTTTGAAAGCCGAGGTTGCTGATTTGAGAAAGGATGTGGACTACTTGAAGTCCATAGACTTCACTTCACTTTTGGAGGCAACTGATGATATGGATGCCCCAGCTACTTCTTAGATTCCTCCGGCCACCACCGGAGATGTGCTGATGAATGATGTGGCAGCTGATGAGTCGGAGGCAAAGACAGACGAGGAGCAGATTGAGGTGCCAGAGGAGACTATCTATGGAGACCTTCTAAACCTAGAGGATACGTTTGTACAGTTGGTGATTCAGACATCGCTAACAGAGACATCCATGGCAGGCCCTAATGGTGCTAGTAGTGCTGATTGCATCGAGCACTGATGCCCCGACAGATGGAGCGACCCGTGGAAACAAGACCTTTCTTTACCTCCCTCTCTGTCATTTTCATTGTTTTTTTATTGTTTTGTTGCATTTGAGGACAACTGCGCGCATTCTTTTTATTTGTGATGGGGTGAGGTATTTCCATACCTACCTCTTGTGACCATCTTTTGTATATATTATTGGGTTTTTGTGTTTAAATTGTGTTTTGATGTCGTGTTGTGGAAGTTTGAGCTTATAGCTCCTCATTATAAATGCAAATGATTTTTTACCTTTCTGGAAAAAAATTGCCACCTCTTGTGTGTGATTGTGGTTATTCTTGTGCAAATTTGAGTATCGGTTATGATCAATACCAATGACTTTAATAGTGCTCTTAATCGAACAAAAATGAATGCGCAGCTACGATGAGGCCAAATGAAGTTGCATAGACAATGTGCAAACTTTGTGCATCTCGTTGTAACTAGCTAATTATCGAATGAGTCTCTTGTGATGAACATTGCACACTAGCGAATGCCTTGTGTGATGAGCTTACCGTGAACCTTGTGTGATGACACCTAGAATTTGCCCCGTTGGTCCGGTTGACTAAGTGATGCAAGCTCTTCAAATGATCTTAGGCAACAATTTTGAAGGGTGAAACAATTTGACAATATACCTCTTTTGTGGCCAACCTTGTGAGTGTGAACTTTGTTGAACCCCTTTGAGCCTTATCTTTTTCTTGGAAAAAACTTGATGCAATTGTAACCCCTCTTTATCCATTCACCCATAATCCTCATGAAGTGTGGTGTGTTTAAATAGCCAACTTAGGCCAAAAGCCTAAGTTGGGGGTGTGATGAAAAGAGGAGGAAAATCAAGAAGTGTGAAGAAGTTCCCTTTGATCCATGGACTTGAAAAAGATGGAGCCCCTCCATAAAAAAGAAAAACAAAGAAAGAAAAGAAGAAATAAAAAGTTGTGAAATAAAGTTGTGAAAGTTGCAAAAGAAATGGGGTGAATTTTGAGCATGAGTGAAAATGTTGAAGAAAATGGAAGAAAGTGATGTTCATACCACATTTCATGAGGATAACAGCCACTGAGCCTAAATGATCATATATTTACACTCAGCCCCATTACAAGCCTCGAAAAGACCCTTTTTATCTTGAGTGAGCTGAAGCGAATGTTGATTGGAAAATACGGGCAAACCTATGGGTGAAGTCATGCATGTATTCATCTTTGTGAGTGTGAGAGTTGTATGTGAATCCGAAACTATAAATTGTTGAAAAATTGTATGTGAATATGGAATCATATTTGTTGTGAGGGCATTTGAGTACCTATGTTGAGCTTGAACTTGCATTTGAGTCAAGTATTGTGAACTTGAGAATCTTTGATAATGGTGAGTCACAACTTGAACCTTTGAGTGCATAATTGATCCTTGCACGAGTAAGTTGAGTCTTGTTGTGTGCATTCATGATTGAGTCTTTTGTAGCACTGTTTGAGACATCCTTTTTGAATTGCTGAACTTGAGTTTTACTTGAGGACAAGCAAAATTTTAAGTTGGGGTGTTGATGAGTCCGAGATTTAGACTCATTTAAGGCTTTATTTATATAGATTTAGTGTCCTCAAATGCTTCTTTTGTGCCAATAACTTATGTAAAACCCTTGATTTCCAGGTATATGCATTGAGGAACAAAGCAAGGACATTGATTTGCAAAAAGGAACAAAGCGAGCTGAAAGAATGAAGAAAAGCAAGCCTGGTGATTGCCAAGTCCACTTGGCGAATTGCTGAATGGCTGCTTGACCGCCTAAAGTTCAAGTGTGCCAAGCCTTGAAGGAAAGAACCAAGTTGGCGAGACAAAGGAGCAATCGGCGGATCACCGAGTGGTTCCACGATGTAGTATTGGATCGCCTAAAATTACAAACCTTGAGGATGCTGAATGCCAAGGCAGAAGGGCAATGGCAATGACCAAAGGGTGTCTCACCGAGTGGTTCGGCGAGCTCGACTTACTTCGCCAAGTAACTCTTCGCAGCACATTATTGACGACTATAAATACATTTTTGAACATTTAGTTTAATATCTTAGCTCATATATTTTTAGTCTATTATTGAGTTTTAAACTGGTGAGACAGTTTTCTTTATTTTTTTCTATGTTTTGAAGAATTGAAGTTTTTCACTTTTGAGAAATTGGAAGTGGGTCTTTGAGATTCTTCGAATTGGAGCATTGTAAGGACGAATCTACACTTACCTAGTTGATGGATAATCAATTTGGTAACTGTTTTTACTTTTTTATGATTTCTAGCTAAAACCCCAATTCTTGGGGTGTGATTATATCACAATATGTTGATTTAGTTTATGGGTATTGCTAATTATTTGTTTAAATGCTATTTAGAAGTGAGTTAAATCATTAATTATGGTTTAATCTAAGAATTGTAGTTGCAAATGCAGTTCTACCCTTGCATTTTTGGCTTACTCAAGAGAGAGAGGTTTTAAAACAAAACTTATTGATTGATGGTCTGTGGGTATTGGGTTGACTTGGGTTCAGCTCAAGAGAGTGAATCCTAAACCCAATCCCACACATTTAACTTGAGAGAGTGAATGGACTAAGGTGTGGGTTGTTCTTATTTTGCATGCTTGTTGATGTTCAAGAGAATTCAACTTAATTTGGGGTAATTGTTCGAGAGAAAGTTTATTTCCTCTACATCCTAGCTCACTCACTAATATCTAGCTATTTTCTAATAGTTGCAATTACCTGTTCGTCTATATTAGCCTATAATCAATCACATCCCAAGAACCCGTCTCATTATTGTTATTTCGTATTGTTTGCCACTGTTTGTAGTTGATAATTTCAAACCAAAACCCCCCATTTGACATTCGTGTCACCCCCTGATTTGAATGATGTCTTTATTCGATAATTTTTATTCCTATGACTGATTTGATCATGTCATACTTCCCAATTGACTCTTAAAAATGTACCACTCCCCGTGGGATTCGACCCCAACTCATTTAGTTGGGTTTTATACTAATTAACAACCGTTGACGCTTATAATTGGATGAAGTATCTTTGATAACGTTATTTTAATCAAAATGGCACCGCTGCCAGAGAGAGGTGTTGTTTGAGATTCTTTTAGTGAAGTTGAATTTTGTTCTTTTTAGTCATAGTTGAATCTACTTACTTTTAGTTTTGGTTTTTGTGTTGTTTTAAAACAGAGGAAATGAGTGTCAACAAAAGCAATGGTAGCCAAGTGGGCCACCAAGATGACATCGGAAACCTCAATGATGTAAATAAACCGAATGTCAATGACCCAAATTTTGTGGGTGGAGTTGGTGTCATTCGCTTGCCTCCGGCTGAAGGGAACACTGTGTTCCACATTACAAGAACCATGTTGCAGCTCTTGCAATTGAAAGGGTTGTTTGGTGGGTTGGCTCATGAGGATTCCCATGAGCATATAAAGAACTTTGTTGATGTTTGCGGGCCGTTCTCCTTTAAGAACATATCCCAAGAGTCGGTCCGGTTGAGGTTGTTCCCATTTTCTCTAGTGGGAGAAGCATGTAAGTGGTTGGCTGAATTGCCAAGAGATTCTACCACTTCGTGGGACGAGCTTGTCACCGCATTCCAAGTGCGATTTTTCCCTCATTCGAAGATGATGATACTTAGGGACAGCATCCAAAGCTTCAAGCATTGGGAGGGTGATCCAATCTATGAGACTTGGCTAAGAATCAAGAAGTTGGTGCTACAATGCCCAACTCAGGTTTGCCCGACAACGTTTTGCTGCAATATTTTTACTGAAGCCTTGATTCGGTGAACAAGGGAGTAGCTGATCAACTTTCTCCGGGAGGTCTGATGCAACAACCTTATATTATAGCAGCCCAACTCTTGGATGGTATGACCAAAATAAATCGGGCATGTTACATCCATGAAGATCGCGTCTCCCCTCTCACTTTTAAATTGACAAAGGAGCAGCTTGAGAAAGATCAAGAGATGGACTAAAACATAGCAAAGATGATGACCCAACTTGACATTTTAGCCAAGAATGTCATAGGAGTTGGTGCTAGAAGTGTAAATGTTGTGGGTGTTGGGTCGGTAAACCCCGATGAGGTCAAGGTTGAAGCATTGTACAATGAGAAAGTGAACATCCTAGCCAGCCAAGGAAGTGGTTATCGTTTAAACTACCCAAGGTAAGGTGGTAACCAAGGCTGGAACATAGATGAAGGCTGGAGAGATCGTGATAGAGAGTGGCCAGATTGAAATGCCACTTGAAAGGAAACAGATGGGGAGAAGGATAGGTATGTTCCTCCCCACGAGCATCAAAAGCCCAAAGATTCTGAGGGTGACCGGTCTGAGGATATGCTCTCTCTTATTCTCAACAAGGATGAAGGGTCTGATAAAATTTTGAAGGTGATGAAGGAAAATGTATCCACCCTTAACCAGACATTAACCTCTCATTTCGTCTCTATCAAGCAGTTGGAGACCCAAATGGGTCAAATTTCTTCTCATTTAAACCTGAGACAACAAGAGGGGTTGCCAGTGATACTATGGAAAATGCCAAGAATAAAGTTTGAGTGGGGACTTGCATTGTGCCACGACATTAACTAAGGTGCTGCTTGGGAGGAAACCCAAGTTTTTATTTTCTTCCTTTTTGTTTTTGGAATATCATGTGTTGATTATGCAGGTTAAAGTGTAGAAAGTATTTGAAAAGTGCAGGTTGGCGAACAAAATGTCTAGTCGGTGACACGCCGAAGAGATCAGCGAGCTCGACTTGGACCCTCGCTGGACTCAATAAATTATGAAGACGGAGTCTGTAAAACTCGGGGGGTCCATGGACAAGTCGGTGAATCACCGAACAGGTCGGCGAGCCCGACTTTGTCCACCGTTTGGACCCCCAAATTAACTGGAGGTTCTGTAAAACTCGGTGAGGTAAGTAACCACTCAGCGTGTCGTTGAGTGGTTCGGCGAGGTCGACTAATATCACCGAAAAGGCGCAAACTGAACGATTTTAAAAGGCTAAAGGTTTAAACTTTCAAACTGTTTCACATTCCCTCACTTTTTAACTTCATACAATCACACCCGCACTTCAAATTTCCTATATTTTTGCATTTTCTTGCTTTTTGGTCATTTATCTTGTGTTCGTAGTTGGAAATCTTTGCCGCTTAGCATTTCAAATCGTAATTCGGTATTAAAGGTTGTTTTTCTGAATCCCAAACTCATAAATAGTGGTTAAACTCAAATGCCTTGTTATAAATTGTGTTGGTGTGTGTTGGGCCTCTATAAACTTGTATATGTGTGCTTGTTTTAATTTCGATATCTTGCCTTTATTGCCTAAATTATTGATTTTCTGAATTGCATGCTTTAAAATTGATCATAAATAGTTGGGTTGTGCTTAATTGTTGTTGGGTCTAGTCAGGTGAAGTCTTAGTAACCCAAATTGTGTTAAATGACGTGTTTTGCCCAATGATGGAGCATTTGACGTCATTCTTAAGGGCTAAAGTCGTCAAATTGCCAATTTTAGCCAAACCGGGGGAAGTCTGAGTACCCCGGTGGGATGGGTCTAATGGGTCTGGGCTTAGTTAAAAATGTGTGTTGTTTGATTTTGTTTTCGGGGGCTGCGGGGTTGATTTTGGAAGTTAGGGTTGAAAATAGGCATGTTGGGCAGTTTGGCAAGTAGGGTCGAGCTCGCCGAACCACTCGGCGGTTCGCCGAAATCCTCCTTGATCGGCTTTAATTTCATACTTTGGTTGATTTTGACTCTATAACTTTTGGCGAGAAATATGAGTTCGCCGAGTGCACTCGGCGACTCACTGAAAGTCCTCCTCGATCGCCCTATTTGCGCCCCTAACCCCTAAAATACACTGTAACTTTCGGCGGGATAGTCTGTGCTCGCCGAATGATGTCGGCGATTCACCGACACTCTAATGTTCTGGGAAATTATTTAGTCAATCCTTTCGGCGAGCCCGATCTGGCTCGCCAAATTGATTCGGCGACTAGTCGATCAATTTGGCCAGTCTTTCTGCAACATGATTTCTGAATTTTCTTAGATTGATTCTAACTCATTTTGGTGTGTTTTGAAGATATGGCTAGAACCAACCTAGATATGTTGCCCCACAAAAGAGCACGGGGCTAGTGGTCAATAAAGGGGCAGCTAACCCTCCTAAAAAGGGAAAGATGGCACCTCCTAAGGGAGGAAAAGGCAAGGGCAAGGCACCCGAAGCTGAGAGACCAGAGCATGACTCTGGCAGTGATGGGGATTCATTCACCTCTTACTACTCACTCGCTGAGCCTGATGATGTCCATCCTCTACAGTCCCGGCGAGCAGAAATTCGTGCTAGGTCTTGCCAAGATTCGTCTAGAGTTCTAAAGGCCATACCTCCTGCTGCTGATACAGTGTCAACTCCGGCACCGACTGTGGTTCCAGAGCCACCAGTTCAGGGTCCTCCTCCCCCGCTACTCAATAGATTAAAGTCTGAGGGAATGAGGACGATTCTAGAGGAGAAGTTGTTGTCCACGGAGGGCCTAGTGGGCATATATTCCAGGGTGAGGGACACACTCCAGTACCATCGCTTCGAGTAGTTTACCAGGCCTCGAGGCCCATACATTCCTACATGGATTTGGGAGTTTTACTCAGGATACGGTGACCTGGTATTTAAGGGCAAGAAGAAGGCCAGTACTTTCAGACCGGTAGAGTCCATCATGGTACGGGGGACAGTAGTAAGCTACATCCGCGATCGTATCAACTTGTCTTTGGTAGAGGGTCAGTTTTTGACTACCCAAATTTGGCAACCACGACACCTTTGGATGATCTCAAGGGCTGGCTTGCCCCTCTCATTTCTGACACCTACTTGAATGTAGATGTACGGTACTAGTTCGGATTCATCAGCAACTCCATTATGCCTTCACAGAATTAGTCCATCCAGAGGTGGCCAGCCTTGGGTCAATCATAGCCCGGAGGAGCATTGACTTGGGACCCAACATTGAGCAGGAGATGGTCATGAGGGCCAAGCAGCGCCAGACGTCCCTTCAATTCCCGGTCCTGATTACAGAGTTGTGTCGGCGTGCTGGAGTTCCTTGTGACGAGAAGAGGGACATCGAGGTCACCCCCACATCCTCCACATACATCTGGGGTATAGATGCCGAGTTCACTCGGGAGGAGGCAGAGAGGAGGAGAACAACTCAAGTGGACGCATTCCCGGAGGTTGATGTTGAGACGATACTTGCAAAGGCATCTTTGCCTACTTCGGCCTCCGGGCCTTCAGGTACACCTGCTTCCATTTCTCCCAGGCTCCTGCTGCTTCTATTGCTTTCCAGCCCACCAGGATTACTCAGGCCATGATCCTGAAGATGGGGCATAAGGATGGCAAGGGAACGAGGACGGGGACTGTGGGACGAGGGACGCCTTGGCTGGGATTCGGCTGGGACCGGGATTGGGGGGATTAGGATTGGCAGGACAAAAATACGTCCCATCCCATCCCACTATATATACGGGATGGGACGGGGTTTGGCGGGGCGGGATGGGACGGGACGTGGGATTTTTATTTTTTTATATGTTTATTTATTTGTATTGAAATTATATGTTATTGAATAACATTTTTAGTTTATTTGGTTTTCAATAACATTTTTAGCTAATAAAAAATCTTAAGTTTTCAAATTTCAAGTTTCAAGTTTCAAATTTCAAATTTGAGAAGTTCAAATTTGTATTTTAAATATTTTAAAGTAATTTAAACTTGAAATTTCAAATGTCAAATTTCAATTTTTAAATTAAGTATTTTAAAGTTAGTTTAGTATATATGTAAATATGTATGTATATATTAAAATTAAAATGCAAGACAATAGTTGTATAAAAAAGACTTGAATAAAGCCTTCAAATTTATTCAATAAAATCTAATTGCAACTTAGAACTTAGAAGGTACAATTTACAAATATTAGTGGAGTAACTAATCTACACAGCCACCTTCTAGGAAGGGTTCTGTTTTAATAAGTTCTCATATGTAAAACTAATAATTGTTACAAATATTAGAGGAGTAACTAATTTACATAGCCACCTTCTAGAAAGGGTTTTGTTTCAATTAGGTCTTGAATATAATTTAATATTTGTATTCTCCTTTAAAATTCAATTCTAATTGTCGTATCATATCGACGGTAACATCCTCCGGTGTTGGCAAACTTGCGAGAAACTCTTGTGACTCTAATTCATCATCACTAGATTCAATTACCGCATTAATCCAAGCTTCTTGTTTGGAACTTAACTTTGGCAAAGTATAATTCCACTTCTCGGTGTTGACCCGGTCTCTAAATAAAACTGATGTTTCCAAACTTTCTTCCGCCAATGAATGTTTATGATCGCCAAGTTGAAACCTTCCCACACTAAAAGCAGCCTCCGATGCAACTGATGAAGCTTGAATAACTAGAACATCACGAACCATTTTGCTCAAAATTGTAAATGCAACGCTCCGCCTCCTCCACCATGCTAATATTTCTACATTGCCATCGTCGTCGTCCACTGTTTCTAAAGATTGATTAAGATCTTCTTCAAAATCATCACGGTTAGTAGAATTAAGACCAAGAAAACCTCGCATAAAACTATTAATTCGATCTTTACTCTGAGGATTAGAAGCTTGACCAACTTCTCCTTGAGTATTTCCTATAGTTCTATATTTTTCATACAAAATTTTTGCTACTACTTTTATGCTAGACTTACACATTTCACAAGTTGGAATTTGTTCTGGTAAAATTTCTAAAGTATCATAAAAAGTTTCAACAAGTCCTTGCACACCTCGTAATTTATATTGAGGGTTAAGTAAAGTAGCTATTAAATAAATTTGAGGAATAGGAAAAAAATATTTATCATACTTTCAATTGCAACTCTAAATTTTTAAATTTTTTTGTATTTAGAAAATTGAATTGTAATAGCACAAATAGTTATTAATACTGATGAAATAGTAGGATAATAATTCCAAAAAACATGGTTGTAGCATCATAAAAAAAGTCTTAAAAATTCTAATAGTTCATTAGTTTCTTCCCAATTTGCTTCACAAATTCTATCTAATGGGTTAGCATTATGATCATTAAACACCATTTTTATGGGTCCTTTATATTCGTACGCAACTGAAAGCATTTCGTAAAAAGAATTCCACCTTGTTTTAATATGTCTTGGAATTTTTCTTGGTGGCAAATCACATAGTACACAACGCTCATTCAATTCCCAAATTCTAGTAGCTCTAAGAGCATAAAAAATCCAGGCAACAACATATTCAATTTTCATACAACCTCAATCAAATAATGAAATACCATCTTGTACAACTAAATTTAATACTTGTGCAACACATCTAACATGAAAAGCGTTAACATCAATTGGACATAATCTAATTTTTAACATACTAGCAGCATTTGTATTAGTAGTTGCATTATCTAATGAGACATACATTACTTAATCTATAAGCATGTAATAATCTAAAACACTAAAAATATTTGAAGCTATATATGCACCAGTTTTTTTTTCTCTACACATTCTTTATAACTTAATATTTTTTTTTTCAAATTCCAGTTATGATCAATCCAATGTGTTGTAATAGTTAAATAATCATGTCCATTAACACTACGACCTATGTCCGAAGTTATAGACACTCTACAATCTAATATGCTAAACAAACAACGAAGATATTGACAATGTTTACCTTGATATAAAAAAAATCAACTTTAACAGTCTTTCTTGAAAAAACTTTAAAAGAAGGATTATAATTTTGTTGAATATATTCAATAAAATCGAGATGTGAAAGAAAACTATAAGGCAAACTACAAACAGAAACCATTTTAGCTAAATTTTTGCGATCTCTTTCCTTATTATATTTTTGTTGTGTTAGTGGACCATTGGGATTAGAAGGATCTAATGTTCCTTGAACCATGTTAGAAGCCCCTACCGATTCATTAACATTAATATCAAAATCATTAACTGGAATTCCTTTTTTTCTATTGGCTAATGATTTAGCTTCTTTATATTGAATCGGCACACAAGATAACAAATGTCTATTTAAGCCCTCCATCCCACCTTGACCTCCACCTTGTTTATGTTTAAAGGTTGCTTACACTTATTACAAATAGCAATAGAGTTTTCCTTATTGAAAGTCATAAATTGCCACACAACAGAAGTTTTAGGGCATTGATACTTCACCTTCTCCCTTGTAGGAGGTATAAGGGGTAGGCGTCCACAATTTCACTCCGTTGAATTTGTAGTTTCATTTGGAACTTCTGTCACCGGACTAGTAGGTGTATCTTCTAATTCATCTTCTCCCAAATCAACTTCTACTTCTTCACCTGAATTTTCATCAAGATTAGGATTAATATTACCATAACGTCGTTCTGAAATTTCATGATCGAGTTGAACATTTGAATCAATATCATAAGAAGTATCATTAACATAAGTAGAATCATTTGTATTAAATCTAACTCTAGACATTAATTTAGATGAAGTACAACCACATTTACTCTTATTTTTTCCTTACTACTTTTTTTATTAAAATTAAATAATTTACTAATGCCACTTGGTTCTTTCTCTTTTCCTTTACCGGTATCTTTTTTGCTAGAACTCATATTTAATTATATGTAAAGTGTAATATATAAAATAATAATAACACAAAAATTAATGACGAAACATAAAATATAAATATTATGAAACGAATGTACCAAACGTCTGCATTAATAGCAGACATTATAAATGATTCTTGAAGCTTGTAGTTTGTTGTAACTTAATAGCAAATATAAGAATTATATATATTATGATATAATATGAAAATTTAGAATTGAAATATATGTATTTGATGTAATATGAGACTTAAATGGAATAAAAAAATTAAGACGTAAGAATGAGAGGATATAGAAAATAGATGAGAGAATAGATGATTTCTAAGAAATAATAAGGGATAGAGGAGTATTTATAATATTAAAAATGGGTTAAAGTATATTTATGATAACTTGAGAGTTTAAATTAGAGTATTAAAAGCAAGGGGTGTTGGGGAAGTGAAAAAAGGTGAATAAATCCATTGGGGGGGGCCACTAATCGTTGCCCCAACGGATATAATTAAGAAAAAAAGGATCCCACGAAGCCGGCCGGGTCGATCGGGACAAGAGGGTGAACCGGCCCCTAATCGGTCCCCTATCCCGAAGTCCCCCTGACCCATGAAATGATACGGGACCGGGTCCAGCAACATGGGTCTCGAGCCGATCGCGGGCATGGGCGGGCCAACCCGATCCCCTTGCCAGCCTTAATGGGGCACTTAACCCATTCTGCTGATGTATGGGAGACCTGGTTGGAGGCTGAGGTACCTTGGATGATTGAAAGGGCCATCCTAGCAGCATTGACACCCCTCAGGGCATCTATTGACACTCTCACGATGAGAGTAGAGACTTGTGAGAGTCGACATAGAGCTACTTCAGAGGTTATGACTTTGAAAGCCGAGGTTGCTGATTTGAGAAAGGATGTGGACTACTTGAAGTCCATAGACTTCACTTCACTTTTGGAGGCAACTGATGATATGGATGCCCCAGCTACTTCTTAGATTCCTCCGGCCACCACCGGAGATGTGCTGATGAATGATGTGGCAGCTGATGAGTCGGAGGCAAAGACAGACGATGAGCAGATTGAGGTGCCAGAGGAGACTATCTATGGAGACCTTCTAAACCTAGAGGAGACGTTTGTACAGTTGGTGATTCAGACATCGCTAACAGAGACATCCATGGCAGGCCCTAATGGTGCTAGTAGTGCTGATTGCATCGAGCACTGATGCCCCGACAGATGGAGCGACCCGTGGAAACAAGACCTTTCTTTACCTCCCTCTCTGTCATTTTCATTGTTTTTTTATTGTTTTGTTGCATTTGAGGACAACTGCGCGCATTCTTTTTATTTGTGATGGGGTGAGGTATTTCCATACCTACCTCTTGTGACCATCTTTTGTATATATTATTGGGTTTTTGTGTTTAAATTGTGTTTTGATATCGTGTTGTGGAAGTTTGAGCTTATAGCTCCTCATTATAAATGCAAATGATTTTTGACCTTTCTGGAAAAAAAATTGCCACCTCTTGTGTGTGATTGTGGTTATTCTTGTGCAAATTTGAGTATCGGTTATGATCAATACCAATGACTTTAATAGTGCTCTTAATCGAACAAAAATGAATGCGCAGCTACGATGAGGCCAAATGAAGTTGCATAGACAATGTGCAAACTTTGTGCATCTCGTTGTAACTAGCTAATTATCGAATGAGTCTCTTGTGATGAACATTGCACACTAGCGAATGCCTTGTGTGATGAGCTTACCGTGAACCTTGTGTGATGACACCTAGAATTTGCCCCGTTGGTCCGGTTGACTAAGTGATGCAAGCTCTTCAAATGATCTTAGGCAACAATTTTGAAGGGTGAAACAATTTGACAATATACCTCTTTTGTGGCCAACCTTGTGAGTGTGAACTTTGTTGAACCCCTTTGAGCCTTATCTTTTTCTTGGAAAAAACTTGATGCAATTGTAACCCCTCTTTATCCATTCACCCATAATCCTCATGAAGTGTGGTGTGTTTAAATAGCCAACTTAGGCCAAAAGCCTAAGTTGGGGGTGTGATGAAAAGAGGAGGAAAATCAAGAAGTGTGAAGAAGTTCCCTTTGATCCATGGACTTGAAAAAGATGGAGCCCCTCCATAAAAAAGAAAAACAAAGAAAGAAAAGAAGAAATAAAAAGTTGTGAAATAAAGTTGTGAAAGTTGCAAAAGAAATGGGGTGAATTTTGAGCATGAGTGAAAATGTTGAAGAAAATGGAAGAAAGTGATGTTCATACCACATTTCATGAGGATAACAGCCACTGAGCCTAAATGATCATATATTTACACTCAGCCCCATTACAAGCCTCGAAAAGACCCTTTTTATCTTGAGTGAGCTGAAGCGAATGTTGATTGGAAAATAAGGGCAAACCTATGGGTGAAGTCATGCATGTATTCATCTTTGTGAGTGTGAGAGTTGTATGTGAATCCGAAACTATAAATTGTTGAAAAATTGTATGTGAATATGGAATCATATTTGTTGTGAGGGCATTTGAGTACCTATGTTGAGCTTGAACTTGCATTTGAGTCAAGTATTGTGAACTTGAGAATCTTTGATAATGGTGAGTCACAACTTGAACCTTTGAGTGCATAATTGATCCTTGCACGAGTAAGTTGAGTCTTGTTGTGTGCATTCATGATTGAGTCTTTTGTAGCACTGTTTGAGACATCCTTTTTGAATTGCTGAACTTGAGTTTTACTTGAGGACAAGCAAAATTTTAAGTTGGGGTGTTGATGAGTCCGAGATTTAGACTCATTTAAGGCTTTATTTATATAGATTTAGTGTCCTCAAATGCTTCTTTTGTGCCAATAACTTATGTAAAACCCTTGATTTCCAGGTATATGCATTGAGGAACAAAGCAAGGACATTGATTTGCAAAAAGGAACAAAGCGAGCTGAAAGAATGAAGAAAAGCAAGCCTGGTGATTGCCAAGTCCACTTGGCGAATTGCTGAATGGCTGCTTGACCGCCTAAAGTTCAAGTGTGCCAAGCCTTGAAGGAAAGAACCAAGTTGGCGAGACAAAGGAGCAATCGGCGGATCACCGAGTGGTTCCACGATGTAGTATTGGATCGCCTAAAATTACAAACCTTGAGGATGCTGAATGCCAAGGCAGAAGGGCAATGGCAATGACCAAAGGGTGTCTCACCGAGTGGTTCGGCGAGCTCGACTTACTTCGCCGAGTAACTCTTCGCAGCACATTATTGACGACTATAAATACATTTTTGAACATTTAGTTTAATATCTTAGCTCATATATTTTTAGTTTATTATTGAGTTTTAAACTGGTGAGACAGTTTTCTTTATTTTTTTCTATGTTTTGAAGAATTGAAGTTTTTCACTTTTGAGAAATTGGAAGTGGGTCTTTGAGATTCTTCGAATCGGAGCATTGTAAGGACGAATCTACACTTACCCAGTTGATGGATAATCAATTTGGTATCTGATTTTACCTTTTTATGATGTCTAGCTAAAACCCCAATTCTTGGGGTGTGATTATGTGATTATGGGTTGATTTAGTGTATGGGTATTGTTAATTGTTAGTTTAAATACTATTTAGAAGTGAGTTCAATCATTAATTGTGGTTTAATCTAAGAATTGTAGTTGCAAATGCAATTTTACCCTTGTGTTTTTGGCTTGCTCGAGAGAGAGGTTTTAAAACTAAACTTATTGATTGATGGTCTGTGGGTATTGGGTTGACTTGCGTTCAGCTCGAGAGAGTGAATCCTAAACCCAATCCCACACATTTAGCTCGAGAGAGTGAATGGACAAAGGTGTGGGCTATTCTTATTTTTCATGCTTGTTGATGTTCGAGAGAAATCAACTTGATTCGGGGTAAATTGTTCGAGAGAAAGTTTATCTCCTCTATAGCCTAGCTTACTCACTAATATCTTTTCAAATAGTTGCAATTACATGTTCGTCTATATTAGCCTATAATCGAATCACATCCCAAGAACCCATCTCATTATTGTTATTTCATATTATTTGCCACTGTTTGTAGTTGATAATTTACCCCCCATTTGACATTCGTTTCACCCCCTGATTTGAATGATGTCTTTATTCGATAATTTTTATTCCTATGACTGATTTGATCATGTTCATACTTCTCAATTGACTCTTAAACACGTACCACTCCCTGTGGGATTCGACCCCAACTCATTTAGTTGGGTTTTATACTGATTAACGACCATTGACGCTTAAAATTGGATGAAGTGTCTTTGATAACGTTATTTTAATCAATCACGCAAGCTCTCAACATGTCCTCTAAGGTCTGAATAGTATGCTCTGCCTGACCATCCGTCTGTGGATGAAATGTTATGCTGAGATTAACTTGAGTACCAAGACCTTTCTGAAATGACTTCCAGGTAAACTGAGGACCTCTATCCGAGATGATAGACAAAGGAACCCTATGCAACCTGACTATCTCATTAATGTAAAGCTTGGCGTAGTCCTCTGCCGAGTTTGTAATCTTGACAGCTAAAAAGTGAGCAGACTTAGTAACTCTGTCAACTATCACCCAAATGGAGTCATGTTGTCTGCGAGTACGAGGTAAACCTGTAATGAAGTCCCTGTTTATCATTTCCCACTTCCATGTAGGAATGTTGATCTCTTGAGTCATACCCCCTAGTTTCTGATATTCTACCTTCACTTGCTGACAATTAGGGCACTTAGCCACAAAATCTGTTATATCCCTCTTCATGCCATTCCACTAAAAGACTTCACGCAGATCACGGTACATCTTAGTGGCACCTGGATGAATAGAATACCTGGAGTTATGGGCTTCTACAAGGATCTGTTGTCTCAACTCACCAACCTTAGAAACACATAAACGACCTTAATATCAAACCACACCATCTCCCCCTTGGGAGAAAACCTCAACTCTCTACTGATGAACTACACCCTTTAGTTGAAGTAATATAGGATCACAGTCGTGTTTTTCCTCAACCTCCGCTACCAATGAAGATTCTGACCCATTCTAAACTGTTACACCACCATCTGATATGCTCATAAGGCAAACTCCTAAGCGAGCAAGCCGATGAACATCTTTTGCTAATTCCTTCCCTTTTTCCGCAATATGTACTACACTACCCACAGAGATAATCTTTCTGGTCTTAAGGTAAAAGATAATTCGACCTATAGGCACTAAGCTACTACCCTTTCATTCTAAGACTGGCTCATTGGAAACTGAAACCAATCAATCCTAGTTCTACAATCGACTGAGGCATAACAGGAATGTAACCAATCCATGCCTAGAATGATATCGAAATCTACCATTTCTAACTCTACAAGATTCTGCTAAGGTGACTTTCTGAGAGACTGTGACAGGGCAATTTATGTATACCCATCTAGCTATAACTGGGTCACCAACTGGAGTAGAGACTAAGAAGGGTTCTGAAAGAGTTTCTAGACTGACACCGAAGATTAATACTATAAGGAGAGTTAGAAAGGTAAGAGTAGCCTCTGGATCTAATGATGCATAAACATCTAAATGAAAGACTCATCACGTACGAGTGACCACATCAAGAGAATCTTCATGATCATGGCAAGCCTGGAGAGCATAGAACCTGTCTTGGTGCTGACCGCCACCTGTACCAAATGACACACCCTGCCGAGTTAGGCGACCTGCTGGTGTTGTTGGGACTGTAGACTGAGCCCTACTATCATTACCTCCTTGCCCCTGCCTGGCAAAAGGGAAATCCTTCACCCTATGACTAGACTTACCACATCCAAAGCATCATTCCTTCCTTGCAAGACACTCGCCCGGATGATTCTTACCACACTTTGGACAAGTTTGGTAGGTCTTATTTCCTTAAACACTTCCCTGAGATTTAGAGCCTGGTGCCTTACTATTATGATCTTGTCAAAACAGTAAGTGATTTCCACCACCCGATTTCTGCTGAGAGTACTTATAGTTCCCTGTTCTAGTTTCTTGTTGACCTTAGCTATTTCCCTAAGCTTATCTCTCTTAACCTGTTGAGCATGAGTCATGATCCTAGAGATATTCATATCCCCTAACAACACAGCATTCCTGCACTCCGCTTCACTAAGTCAGATACCCCAAATAGAAACTGACTCGTTTGTACCCTTGGATCGGCAACCATATGTGGAGCATACCTAGAGAGTTGGGTGAACTTAAGTCTGTTCTCTTGGACTGACATAGTACCTTGCCTCAAATTCATAAACTCTTGAGCCTTAGCCTCTCTTAACTCCCTCGGAAGAACCTGTCCAGAAAAGCTCCAATAAAACACTCCCAAGTTACAGGATTTGCATCCTCACCCCTGTTTTCTTTCCACTGAGTGAACCAAATGTGAGCCACATCCTTAAGCTGGTACGATACCAACTCTACCCTATCGTTTCCGGTCACTTGCATCACTCCAAAGATTTTCTTAACCTCATCAATAAAGTTCTGTGGGTCCTCACCAATCTGCGACCCTAGAAACTCAAGCAGATTCATCCTAACAAGATCTCAAGCTCTAGTTGCAGCTAACCCAACATTAGTATTAGTAGGAACTGGGACCTGCTAATTGTTTAGATTAGTCATACTCTAAGCCAAAAGTTGGATAGCATTCTGAAACTCTGCATTTGAAGCCTCATGGTCTAGAACTGGAGGGAGTGCTTTAGCATTGCGTGCATTAGAATTCCTTGGGTTAAGCTCTACGAGGAGGCATGATCTGAAATGCATAATGATGGATTAGAAAGGAGATCATACCCATGCACGATAAGAATAGCAAGAATGTGAAGTTTTCCTAAAACACTTTGTATCTTCCCTCTCATTAGATGTGGTGCACTTCACACCTATGAAAATGACTCTACTTAATGCGGCTTTCAGACATCCTAGGACTCTTGAACCTAATTCTCTGATACCAAGTTTGTCACACCCCGAGGCTACCCCCTGGGCGTAAACACGGGACCTAGGATCACAAGTGACCCCAAGTTAACCCTAGCTGGCATATCATAAGCATACTAAAAGATTAATGAATAAATATACTATGTGAAAGCTTAAACAGTGATAGTAAAAAATGGGGAATACCCAATATTGATTTGAATATATAAAATACTATGAGTTTAATAACAACTGGAGGATCAAACTCAAACCAAAGTTGAATCTAGTACTATGTCTGAAATAAGCCTCTACTGACTAGATTTACTGGGATATATCCCCAGCTAACTCTAGCAAAACTGAAATTGAAAGACTGGAAATAGAAATATAACATGTCAATCGTCCTTGAAGAATGAGGACTTACCACTGATACTATTGAACTGGAGATCGGGAACCAATCTATGCGTGATTTGAATGCTGAGGACCTAAACCTACATCACGAGAAGATGTAGCGTAGAGTATGCATCAGTACTTGAAAGGTACTAAGTATGTAGGATAGGATAAAGCTGAACAATATATACATAACTGAAATAGAGCATACTGATCAATGATATAAGATGAACATGAAGAATATGCTAAACATGATGAATATGAACTAAATGAATGTAGTGACCAAGTTTATAACATACTGAAACTGAATACTGAACTGTCTGTGGTAGCTACTAATAACTGAAATAAAACCACATGAGCTAAATGTGGAGTCCGATGTGTACGGCCTATCAAGAGGACCCAATATACCTTGCCAAGGGTATAGAGGCATGACTGGAGTGATCACTAAGTATAATACCCACATAGGGGACTTACCTACGGGGGAAAGTAGTTCTGGGACTATAAGGGTGACTAACCCTATCCAACTCAGTATTAAGCCTACTCCCAATTAGTTATGTAAGTAACATATTATAACTGAATTTTTGTAATACTGAATAGCTCAAAATACTGACATACTAACCGAAAATGCAACATTAATATATTGATAATGAAACATTCTTAACTGGTGCATGTATATCTGAATAAACTGACCTAGCAAATGTAATTCATGAACTAAACGAATCTACATAACTAGGGTTTTGAGTTTCATGCAAGAACTAAGCAACAATTTCACGAAAACATGATAATCTGATTTCGATTAGTCTAATAGCTGAATCAAAACAATATTCTAAAGTTCTAGAAACCCTAGATCTAAACATGATAAGGGAATCAAGAATCTGATTTAATTCTAGGGACCTAGTGGATGAAAGTAACCCATTAGTGAAATCCCACATACCTGGTGATGAATTCCACGGAGAAATATTTTGATTTCGGGGCTGAAACTAGAGGAAACCTTGTTGCGTTCTTGGAGAGGGTTGGTCGACTCTTTCTCCTTCTTTTCATTCAACTTGATGATTTTTTGGAGAATGAGTTGATTAGGGTAAGTTCTAATTAAGTTACTAGGTTAAAACTGACTAAAATGACGTAGTTTAGGAGTCAAACGACATAGTTTAGGGGTCCAATGCATAGGGAAAATACCAAAACGACCCAGACTTAAAAGCTGTCTGGACCAACCGACGGACCTGGTCCACGGACCATGGTTCCACCTACAGTCCGTCCTGGTCAGTCGTCGACTGGCTTCAGAGGCTGGGATCTGGGGAGTCTGAACCACGAACCGTGGTCCCACCTACTGTCCGTAGGTCCTGGAGTGGTTCTTGACTTAGTTGAATTTTCCTTGGTTTTGGGGAACCTAAACCACAGACCTGGTCTATGGACCGTGGTTCCTCCTACGGTCTATAGGTCCTGGTGTGGGTCAAGACTTGGCTGAAAAATTCTGGGGTTCTGGGAAGGGAGATGCAGGTGGCCAACCATGGACCCCACCAACAGTCCGTGGGTCACCCTTGGGTCCGTTGGTGGCACCTGCAACTTCTGATTTTCCTGCAATCTGGTCTTTCTAGCATACGGGGTGTTACAGTTCCAATATATGAATTTAACATGATATAGTCTAAATTCATTTGTTTTTGTTGACAATTTCTCTTGTGATGTAGATATATGCTTCTAAATATGTTTTTCCAACATTTAGAGAATTGTCACGATTTGTTTGTTTTTATGATTAAGACAAAAGAATGATTTTATTTATCAACGCTATTGTCAGGAAGTTTGCTTCAAAATAGTTATTACTATATAAACATTGCCCTTTTATTTTACTTATTTACTATTTTTTTAATATTTCATTATTTTAGACAAAGAAAAGTTCATATGACTTGTAATAACGCTAGTTGAAGTTTGTATTAGTTTAATTTTTATTATTTATTTAATAGCTAATTTTTGTGAGATAAATATTTTCATTAATGAAAATATATATTTATATTTGGGTAGGTATTTATATTTAAATTAAAGTATTATATATATCACAAATGTACTATCAAGTTAACAAGATCTTCTAACTTCAAAATATATTATTTTAAAATCTTTCGAGTTCTTTTTTAGAAAAAAAAAACTCACAACAAATGTGAAAATATGTGAATATATGTAAATATAAATTTATTAGAGATTCGGTTATTTGTTGTCACGGCCCGAGTCTACACCTTGGACGTGGCTGGCACTCAAGAACCATTGTTGGTCCCCAAGCGAACCCTCATCCTGGCTGACTACAAGCGAAAGACTAACTCAAGCATACAAAGCTTAGAAACTGAATTTGAACTCAATTACAAATCTTTAACTCAAATGAATAACTCTAAATAAAAATAAAATATTCAACTTGCCAACAATAGGCAACTCAAGTTTTTAATACATTTAATAAGATAAATAAAACAGACTTCTTAAACTCTATTGTCTATCTATGAAGCCTCTAAATGACAAAGATGGAAGTCGGGACAAGATCCACGACATCCTGACAAAACTGAAAAGTAAATGAAATCCTCCGGAAGCAAGGAGGCTCACCATAGCTAACTCTAACTCTATGTGATATTAACGAAGCTCCTGTTGATGACCCTGAATACATATATATATTTGCAGCATGAAACGATGCAGGCCAAATGGCTCAATACATGGAATGTACGAGCATGTAAGGGGAATTCTAAAGCATCACATAAGCTTGAACTTAATAAAAAGGAAACATACTTACCTCTTTTCAACTCAAAGACACATAGTTCAACTCAACTCAAGGAATACTCAAGGATACTCAAACTTACTCAACTCAGAAGTACTCAAGGGTAAGATACTCAACTCAGAAATAAAGTTCTCAACTCAGTGAAATGGGGCTCAACTCAACAATAAGGTACTCGACTCAATGAAGCACAGTTCAGCTCAAGATACTCAAGAATAAAGCAACAATAAAAGATACAATATATGGAAAGCTTTTAAAACAGTAGATAGCAACTCAATGTATTGAAGAATACAATAACAACTCAACTTTTTATATAATAAAGTAATATAATTATGTGGGAGTTTCTCTAACCGACAACCATCACTATGAGTTATGTGATGATACATCGTCTCACCCACACTGCAAGAATTGTCCTATAACTTGTCGGGATATAGAACGCCTCAACTAAGTGGATCCACTAGTCTATGCTAAAAAGCATTAAGGAATCATCTAAAAAGTATGACCCTTTGTACCCACGTTGGCTACAAGGTTTATGGAGACTTGGGTTATCTGAACTCGTCCCCATATCGATGCTCAATACTATTCCCAAAAATATACTCAACTCATATGTTTAAAAACATAACTCTTTCTGTGGTTTGAGATTATTACTCAAAAACTAGCTTAAAAGCTCTTTTGGAAATTGGTGTTTCCTCTCTTGTTTAAATGTAAAAACATTTTACTCTTGGAAATACTTTGTTCCCATATAATCTTTTGAAGAAATGAAGTTCACTCTTACTCTTACTCAACTCAATGCTCAAGTCTTAAAACAACTTTAAAAATATTGTAAAAGATTTCTTGAAATAATGTTCATGCCGAATTATGGACGTGAACAACTCAATTCAAGGTTTTCAATAACCGTAACTAGAACTCAATACTCGAGACTCAACAACTCAGAACTCAAGAACTTCAATAATAATACTCGCTTCAAGAATGCTTGACTCAGAGGGTTCGTGTGGAAATATGGGTATGGACTACTCAACTCAAGGACTCAAAGATACTTCTCATCTCAAGAGTACTCAACTTATAGGGTTCATGCGGAATTATGGGCATGAACTACTCAACTCAAAGACTTCATGGGTAACAGGTAATAGTCCCATGATTAGGAATATAATCTTGAAAAGGTTAGGAACTCGATACTCAAGACTTAGAACTTGAAGATACTACTACTCTCAATGATACTCAATTTATGGAGTCCATGCGGAATTAATGGGCATGAACGACTCAACTCATGGGTCTACATATCAATAAATAACTCATGAATACGACTCTTATCATTCTCATACTTACCTCCTCAAAACTTAGCTCGAATCAATAGTTGATCTCAAAGGATTCACAAATGAACTCAAAGGCTTTTATTGAACTCTACTCTCAACTCTCTCTTGAATGTGAATTATGAACTCAAGAGTTATGGTTTATGATATGAAGGATCTCGTTATGATAAAGTAGACTCATGAATACATTCTCCTCACCCACTTACTTGAATCTTGAAACAAGTTATTATAAATTGTAGAAGACTTCTCAAAAAGACTCAAAAGGGACTTTCTTAAAATGTTCGGAAGAACTCTTAACTCCCCCTTGAATTTGGTTTATGAATTCAAGGTTATGATTCATGTTATGGATGATTTATAGATGTTTAGAAGTCATTTAGAGTAGTTAGAATCGATAGGAAGTGTTATTATACTTTAGAAGGACTCAAACGGGCTAAACGATGAAAAACGGGTGGGGGCACACGTTCCGAGCGAATTGTGGCGCAGGGCGCCAGCCCCAAAGTTCTGGGACTGCTTTTTTGCGCAATGCTGGCGCATCAGTGGCGCGCCGCGCCACCCTTTCCCCTTGTGGTTCCGACGAATATTTCTTCTCGTCTTCTGATCCTAAATCGCTTTTAGTCGATTTCCTTTCTCAAGTTTTTCGTAGATTCAATTACCCAGCCTAAGTACACACTAATCTACTCAAAACACTCACTTTCATATCAAGAAATCATCAAAACCCCAATCAAACAAGATTTAGAAGGAACTTCAAAAACACTTATCAAGAACTCAATTACTTCAACTTTTGAGAATGAAATTACGCTGAAAATAACATGATTGGTGTGTGGGTGTAAGAACCCAACTCTATGGAAACTTACATACCTCTTAGGGATCAAACCCATGGCAAAAATCCGCAACAAAATTCAAGAACCTCAATGAATGCCTTGATTCTCTCCTCTTTTATCTTCTTTTCTCTTCTTGAACTCTCAACTAAAACCCTAGGCGTATATTAGGATTATAAAACTGAACCTAATCAGATTAAACCCTTAAAGACTTACTAAAAACAAATTAAATCTTATTGGGTAAGGAAAAGACCAAAATACCCCTTACTATTTTCGGATAACTTTCCTTAACTGGACAATCTGACTTCAAAAGGGCATATCTCATTCATCTGACCATGAAACTTAGCAAACTCGGTGGCGTTGGAAATATAATTCAAAGACCTTTCATTTTCCATCTCATGTCACACTTAACTAATCATGTACTAAGAGTTATGATCATTTGAACAACAACAACAACAACAACATACCCAGTGAAATCTCACTAGGTGGGGTCTGGGGAGGGTAGAGTGTACGCAGACCTTGCCACTACCTCGTAGGGGTAGAGAGGCTGTTTCCGAGAGACCCTCAGCTCAAGTACATCAAATCCAAGTAAAAGGCGAGGAAAACAATGTATAAAACATAAAATCCAATAAGAAAGAAAGTATATAAATCAACAAACGAGACAGTAACATCCAAAGAACAATGCGATAAGTGAACGCAGTAAACCACAAAAGGCTGTAGGTAACACAGACAGGAACTGCAAGTGCAAGGCTAGGACTACTACACACACTAACAACCTATACCCTCTCAAGGGAGGACAACACGCTAGCCCTACTAACCTACAACTTTAATACGCGACCTCCACTCCTTCCTATCTAGAGTCATGTCTTCGGTAATGCGAAGCTGCGCCAAGTCTTGTCTAATCACCTCTCCCCAATACTTCTTAGGCCTACCTCTACCCCTCCGCGTACCATCTACAACCAGCCCCTCACACCTCCTCACTGGGGCGTCTGCGCATCGTCTCTTCACATGTCCAAACCATCTCAGTCTCGCTTCCCTCAGCTTGTCCACCACAGAGGCCACTCCTACCTTCTCCCGGATAACTTCATTTCTAATCTTATCACTCCTAGTGTGCCCACACATCCATCTCAACATCCTCATCTCCGCAACATGAATTTTCTGGACATGTGAGTTCTTGACTGGCCAACACTCCGCTCCATACAACAAGGCCGGTCTAACTACCACTCTGTAAAACTTACCTTTAAGTCTAGGTGGAATTTTCTTATCACACAAGACTCCAGAGGCAAGCCTCCATTTCATCCAAGCAACCCCAATGCGATGTGTGACATCATCATCGATGTCGCCACTTCCTTGGATTACAGACCCAAGATACTTAAAACTTTCTTTCTTAGGAATGATCTGTGTGGCAAGTCTCACATCCCCATCTGCCTCATCCAACGCATCACTGAATTTGCACCCCAAATATTCTGTTTTGGTCCTACTCAACCTGAACCCTTTGGACTCCAGCGTTTGTCTCCACACCTCCAACCTCGCACTAACTCTATCCCGCGTCTCATCAATCAGTACTATGTCATCCGCAAATAACATACACCATGGGACCCTCTCCTGAATAGACCGCGTCAACTCATCCATCACCAAAGCAAATAGAAATGGACTAAGGACTGATCCTTGGTGCAGCCCCATCTCAACTGGGAAATGTTCCGAGTCACCTCCAACCGTTCTAACCCGAGTCTTGGCTCCACCGTACATGTCCTTTATCGCCCTAATATAAATCGTCGGGACACCTTTAGCCTCCAAGCACCTCCAGAGGACATTCCTCGGTACTTTGTCATAGGCCTTTTCAAGGTCAATGAAGTTGACCCAAAACTTAAAGGAACCTAGGAATGACTTGAATGAACTCTCTTTAGTTCTTCTTGGAACTCAAGGTGCTACATCTAGTACCTTAACACTTAATTCCTCGGTAAAATCCTACTCACAACAAAGGATGGTTCGAGTCTTAGCTCAAAAAAAATTTGGGATGTTACAATTGCACATTAATTTTTTTGTTATAACATTATAAATTCTCTTAGCTATTACTAATTATTGCAAACGTTCTTCACACTCTTTTACATTCTTAGTTATAATATTATAAATTTCATAGTTATTACATTAATTATTTATGTCTTTCAACTTTCCTTATATTAACTTTTGACCAATAATTTTTTATATTATTATACCGCCCCTATATATGTGATAATACGGTATTGTTATTTTTCCTTTGACGAATCATGCTTGGTTGAATAAATTGAAAATCGTTTCCAAGTAGATGAACTATATCTTTGTTGAGTTTAAGATGAACAAATGATTATATATATGATTTCACATAGAATATATTCTTTAATTTTAATTTTTCATTTTTTCAGTAAAAAAAAAAAGAAATCTTTCTCAATTAACTATGGACAATCAGATAACTATCTTTGATTTATGTAAACAATCAATCAAGAAGTCAAATATGAGAACCCACAACAAGAACATCATCTATTATGTTATAACTTATAAAATAAAAATTAATGTACAAAAAATAGTACTAAAAGATAAAATGTAGTTGTTCTCTTCACATGTTCATATGAAATCTAAACAATTTAACGTGAAATACACGTGCAAAGCACATCTGGTTAGATGACAAGAAAAATACAAAACAAATATCGTCTTTAAGGTAATATTAGTGAGATACGATTCATGATTGTACCTCATCAAATTGAAAAAAATATATACATTATTGCATTTAACTAATAAATTTTTTCATTGACCATCTTCATAGGTTCGCTGAATAAGAGATATATATGACGATCCACATTGACCATTCACAAAAGAATCTGTATAATTATTTTTTGTTAAACTTATTATTTAAATCTTCTCTTAAATAAGCAATACTATTTACTATGACATATATTTTCAGAATTGGTAATCACGTGCAACACACGTGTCAAAGAACTAGTACAAATTATAAGCTAATGATATTCTATAATGAAGTAAATTAGCATTATGATAAAATTAGTTTTAGTAATAATAATAAAAATTATAATATTTAGTTATACAAGTGAATATAGCATAGAATAATGATTATACTAATATATTTTCATGTAGGAAATAAAAAATACTTAATTTAATTAAGGTCAAGTTTCTAAATATTGTATTTATTTACATTTTAAATTATTTTAAACTATAATTAATTTATGTAATATATATTCCATCAATGTCAATCAAAACTTGTTTATTTATATAGACAATAGAGAATATCCCTACCGTTTATATTGCTTGACTGTCATTCTAAAAATAAGTATTTTAATTTACTTGACATATTTATGAAATCTAAAGAATTTTTAAATTTTTTTTTACATTTCTACCTTCAGTATCAAATAACTGCATAAAGTAGTAGTAGTCAAATTTAAAGTTTCAAAGCATTATCAATAATGCTAGTTTAGTAAAACACACCTCTAAATAAATTTTTTTAAGGGGTGTCATATCAAGAAGGGTCGTGTAACATTAAACGCACGGAGTAAGAGAGTGGAGAAAGACAAAAATATATACATACATACATGTACACATGCTTAATGCATATTATATTGGAATAACGGTCATAAAAATAATTATAATTTTTTGTGACAAATTCATAAAAATATTATTCTAATTAATTAACTTAAAGAAAAAGTAATAAATATCTAGGTTAAAAAATAAATCATATATAATATAAATAATTATTACATATATGTGATATAACAAGGGTAAAATAGACAATGCAAAATAAAGAGGGAAGTTTGATTATTGTTCAAAATTGAAGGGGGTGGGGGTGGGGGTTGGGGGGGCTTGATTTTTAAAGCAAAGTTGAAGAATGAAAATGATTTTCACCCTAGTATTATACTAGGAAAGTTTATCTATTTAAATAAATATAACTACTATATTTTTAATACATCGGTATAGTTTTAAAATATTATCTAACATCACTATACTTAAGATTTTGTAGGAAATCTCTCATTTCTCCCCTCTCATTTCAGACCTCTCGCTCCCTTTCTCATTCCTCTCCCTCTCTCCTCTCTTGCTCCTCTCTCTCATTTCCCTCTCCATGTCCTACCTCTTTCTCCCTTTTTGTAGCTAGGTTATATTATTCTATTTATCCTTCAAGTTTGTATACAATAGTGGGGAATTGATACAGTACATATCAATATGAATTAAGTTAATAACATTTCATACATTTTGTATTGGTTTCATCATTGATACACAAAGATAAAAGCTTGAAAAATCATTGATATAATCTGATACTGGTAACAATTTGTTGAGATCGTCTCTGATACATCTCCCACCACTCCATTCCTTGTGATTTTATATGATACAATTTGATATATCTCTCTTTCACGATTCAAAGTAGCCTATATATATTAACACAATTTGATATTATAGGTAACGATTTGATAGGATTGTATCTTATACATCTCTCCCTCGTGACATATATGTCACAATCCAACACACCGGACCAAGCGGGCACCTACTCTACCACCTAGTTAAGAGAACCCTCAACCCCCAAACAAGTTATAACATGTGAAAAAATAAATAAATCATAAGCTAGCACCCTAAATGGTTATGAAATCCCCATAAATTGATTTAAACCTCCAAAGTTATTTTACAAGGAAATATACTAACACTCTTCGGGAACTTGTCTAAATAGGTACAAGAGTTTCTAAAAGTACATTCTATAAAAGAAATAAGACACAGCTCCCACCATAAAGGAAAGAGGAGGAGAATTTGTCAGAGATCAACAACATATTCAGCTATGAAACATTACTGAATTCCTACAACCAGACTATAGTGACATAGCAAGAGTAGTATCAATACAAACAACACGTACCGGTGGGCATCATCGGTCAATCCAAACCTACCACATAATATAAAGTATACATTCAGAAGGGAACATGCAATATGAATGTTACACCACTCCAAATATCTATCCACATGCTTTCACCATTCCGGGTATAATTTCCATAAACTAGCACACTTTGGACTCAATCTCCTACCTCATTTCGCTGTCAACTCTAGTTTTTAAACATTCAATCCCATTGCCACTCTAAGGATTCCCAAGCCTACCTTTTATGTCACCCTCATATCATGTCATAACCTAACCCTTCTATCACATAGGGATTTCCCAAATACAAGACCGCTACCAACTATGTTAACCCACCTACTACTCTCACTCAAGTTCTCATGACAACACCTCAATCTTTTCAGATCAGTATCCAAAACTGCTGCCTTAGACCAACTCGGCCATCTTGATTCAAATCCCCATTACCAAATATGTTCTAAACAATAAACAACTATAGTCAATCTCTACACTTAAACAATGCACCAGACTTCGGTCATCAACCTAACCTAGTAACCACAACTTAGCAAAATAGATAACATACAATTATAAGCACAAGTATAACAAAGCCCGAACTCTTGGTCTTCACCCTGAGTTGATATGGACAAATATTTATGAACAACATCAACATCAGCACAACAAGACATACATGACTCGTCACACATGTCAAGTAACCCAGACCTTCTAAGGATCCTTAAAACACCATTCACAGTGTTTAACATGCAAACCTGGTCTACACAAAAATCATTCCATCATTTAAACACAAATCTCAGTCACTCGTGGACCCACATGCACAGTCACATTATGAAGAAGTAAATCAGTTCACTCATGGAACCAACATGTAAATTTGATTCCCTCATGGAACTCATGCCCAAGCTTTCAGTGTATCGGTGTGGTTCCGAGCCAATTAGAGTTAATATTTATATCAGGTGTGGTATCCGAGCCATCATTGTTAGTGTACTGGTGTGGTAACCGAGTCAACCATATGTGTATGTCTGCATATCAGGCGTGGAATCCGAGCCAACCGTTAGTATATACCAGACGTGGTATTCGAGCCACCCATGGGGATATCCTGTACTAGGCATGGTACCCGAGCCAACCATCAATCACAAAAAATCATGCATAATCACAAACATAATGAACAATAATACTTGAAACCTCAAGTCACATAAACATGTTCATTGCATGAAATTATCAACACGATATCATTTCATATGTTTTCATATGTCTTCCCCAACATACATTACACAAGTGATACTAATGAGCAGTAAACATGCATACATACACATATTGGACAACACAACCATACCAATATATTAATGTCCCAACATTGAACCACATTTTGAGTGCACATGGGTTCCCGTTGATTACCACAAGTACCAGAAATGACTATAACCCAACAATTTCATAACACTTAACCTTACAATTATCACAAAATCACCCAACAAAAAAACTCAAAGGTAACAATCAAGAACTAGAGAACCGCCCCCTAGTCATTATCTTTCCCCACCTTGACAACAATAAACAACAATCTTTAACCATTCAGACTTTGTGCCCTAGGGCCTAGGCATGAAATCTCCCGTCAATCTACAAAATATCATGTAATTAGAAACATGTCTAGACTACTCAGTTAATAAAACCTAACCTATCTAGAAATCAAGTTGTTGCGACAAGTAAGTTGTGCGGTTGCTGATCTTCCTTCTTATTCACATTTATGAAGGCTAAATAATCTAATAATAACAACTGTAAGAGTAATTAATAAACTACTCTTCCAACAAATACTTTGGATTTCAGACCCACTAGTTCTACCCTCCAATCTACTCAAAAACTCTATATTTTGAAAGGGTTAGATCAATTTCTAGTCCCAAGGACAATCTATCAATGCTAACTCAAATTCAAGAGATTTTCAACCTATAAATTTCCTTTACATCAGAAAATTCTACCTAGGTTAACTTTCTACCCCCACCATGATCAATCTAATGTTATTCAAGGATTAAAGAATCAAATGAGTGTAAGATCGATGAAAGGACTTGCCTTGAAGGAGGAAATCAATGGAAAATTTAAAAAATCACCATTTCGTAGCTCTAGCCCGACTTTGAATGAGGCTTAGGAGTAAAATAACATTTTAGGTCTAAAAATTGCATTTAATTGCGCGTATCCCGCTGTAGCAGTCCCGCTATAGAGGCCTCATCTTTTCAGCACGGACAATCTTTGGTAAAATGGTCATAACTTTTTATTACGAACTCTAAATTATGCAAACATGGTGGAGTTGGAAAGAAGACTAATAGACCTTTAATTTGAAAGGTTATGGGTCACCTAATTCATTATAGTCTGAGACATATGGTTGTTTGAAGTTGACCTTAGTTTAAACTTAAGCCCGAAACTAAATCGTAAAGGCACTTTCAATTGAACATTGTGATAGGGGCATTGTACTACCCTAATTCATAACTAATGCACTCGCAACCAAGGAATTGATCCTAACCCGGTGATGAATGAGACTCGTGTACCTTTACCACAGATATTTTCAGTAACAATGGAATAGGTTGTTACAATATATGTATTGATACATATATATTTGAGTTATAACCTTCATATTGACACATGTAGTCGTCAAATACAACATATATCTAAGCATATCTCTTCTTTCTATTCTAAAACTCGCTCACATTTCTCCTCTCTCTCCCAATCTTGATCGATTCTCTTCTCCCTCTAATAGCCTTAATATATCGAATACGGTCTAATATATATAGCATCTCTCCTCTCTCAAACTATGTCTATGAATAGTAGTGGTATACAAAACCGAACTACAAATCGAACCAAACCACAAATCGAGTCAAACCGGAAAAAAAACCCGACTTGTGGTTTGGTTTGACTTGGTTTGGTATTGGAAAAAAAACCCGACTATATTTGGGTTGGTTTGGTTTTAACTAAAAAAAAATCAATTCGAGACCAAACCAACCCGACATTATATATGTAATTTTAAAATTTTATTTATACATAAAAATATTTACTTTGATATAATTTTAAAATGTGTCTTATACTATTTCATTGTTTTTATCTTTTAATATATTATTTCAAGTTTAAAACTTAGAATTCGGAATGGTCCAATAATAAAGATTATAGTTCAAAGATGTTGATAATTATAATAAAACTTAAATCAAAATCAAATTAATACTAATGCAAAAAGAAAATCAATTCAACACTAAGAATGACAATAATATTGAATATTTGTTCTTTAGTTTTACATTGGTTTAGACAATTAAAATACATAATCTAATTTTAATTTTTCTTAAATATTTAATAATATAACTAATACTTATTAAACTTATTTTAGCATGATTTTGTACTTTTAAATTATGATCATTTTCATTATGACTTTGCAATATTTATTTTATATGATGATTTCATTATTATTTTTTATTGAACATTTTAGTGTCATCAATACTTGTCTCATATTTTGTATTATTTTCTTAAGAAACACCTTAGATAATTGTATGTTGGTTGGACTAAAGAAATATTTGGAGCACAAGTTAATTATATGTTTGTATACAAACTTTACCGAAAAAATCCAAAAATCTGAAAAAATTCAAGGTTTATTAGTTTGGTTTGATTTATAAATTTAAAAATTTGACACAATGGTTTGGTTTGGTATTTGAAAAATCAGAACCAACTCGAGGTTGAAAAACCCGAAAAAATATGAATTTTATTAGTTTGGTTTGGTTTATAAATTTAAAATTTTTACACAAATGGTTTGGTTTGATATTTGAAAAACCCGAATCAACCCGGTCATGTACACCCCTAATGAACAGTAATTATACAATTATAGCTACTCCTGTACGGGCTACCTAACTCATCCTATATGAAAAGTTATGGCAGTTTGAAGTTGACCCAAAACTCACATCTTAAGTTTAACTTGCAAAATTTCAGATTTTGCTATTTCCAATTTAGTTCTTTCTATTATTAGCTCTTTCAAATACCGAGGTGTTACATGTAAGTTCCTCTAAATATATATATTAGAGCCCGTCAATATGAGCTTGACCCGCTAAGCTGGATCAGCCTAGTTCACGATTTGATAGAATTGGACTAAAACTACTAGAGTCCATTTTAGAATGAGATTTTTTTAGTTCACCTTAAGTAAGCCCATAGGCCTGTGAGTAGGGTTATTCATGGTTATGGTTAAAAAATCAAATCGAACCATAATCCGAATCAAACCGATAGTTGGTGTGGTTTGGTTAGGTTGGTTTTAATTTCTTAAAACCGATACTATTTGGTTTTGTTTTACTAAAAATAACCTGCAAAATCAACCAAATCGAACCGAAAAATTATATATATAAACTTTATAATTATTTATATATTATTCATAAATAAAATATAAATATTTTGTTAAATTGTAATTAACTTAAGCCTTAACTTACCATTTTCTCAAGCCCAACACTTAAATTTTAGCCCGACTATTAAAACCCTAAGACCAAGTCCATCAAAATCGATTACTTTAATCTTTACCTGCCCTACGTCACATTAGATAGTCATATTTTCTCTTAATTGAATCACTGTATTCGTGTAATAATAACTCTAGTATTGCTTAATTGAATACATAATAACTTTCTTGTGGATTCTTCATGTATTAGCTGTCAGTATCTATCGAGATGTGTATATTCTCAACAAATTTAATTTATTACTTTCAAACCCAAAAATACAAAAAATCCAAACAAAACCGACAACAACCGAACCGACGGTTATTTTTTTTCATTTGGTTTGGTTTGATTTTAAAAAATTAAAAATCGACTAAATTGGTTTGGTTTTGGTTTTAACCAAAAACCAATACCAAACCATGAACCCCCTACCTGTGAGGCTTGAGCGAGGCTGAGCTGGGCCAGCTCATGAGACAAACAAAAAAAAAATCAAAAATATATATAAATAACGGCAAACACTAGTGCAATGAACTCAAATCCAAATCCAATGATGACTCCAACTAGTTTCTCAACTATATTAATAAGGTTAAAGTTCAATTACAATTTCACAAAGTAAATGCAACAACTCAAAAGGCATAAGCCCAAAAGGAAATACAGAAATGTTGAAAGTAAGAACTAGGATCGAATGAAGAAGGAGACGAGAAACTAGACGTAGAGAAAGCAGAATGAGAGATGCAGACTTTGCCTAAGCATGATCATAATACACATTAACTATTCTTTCTAACCGAGGGTTCCTAAAAACTAGTTGATAATTGGGCCTGGATCCCAAATCAACCTTTCTGAAGGTCTTTTGCTTCTATTTCTTGGCCCAACAGTTGCCTGTGTGACATCCCTATAGGTATTGACGTTGGACTTGGACTTATTCATAACAACTAGCCGTTATGAAAACCATCCTAGCAGCCGAGACGAATGTTACCCTTTACTCATAAATGTCATTAATTAGGCAATTTATCACGAGTTATGGAAAGTGATCCCTATATAAGCTATGGGAGATCACCACCTTGTAGAGACACATAAATCAAATCATTTCTCTACTGAACTACCATTTTTTTCCTAGCAATTTCAATACTCGTCTCATAAGCTCATCGGATCAACACATGCTATATTAATCCTTTATCTACTTATCATATTCAATTCATTATTTTGCTTGCTTTTTAGCTATTAATCATTTTATATGCCTAGCATCAAGACTTTGTTTCTTATCCTTTAAACCTTATTATTAATTCAATTGTACCGACCTTTATAAGGTAAACAGTGGTGCCATTCATATAGAGGACTAGTTTCATTCTTAAAGCCACATTGTAGATAAATTCCAAGCTTGATCATTTATTTAGAAACAATTTGTGTAAGTATTACAATCCATATTAAACAAGTACATACATACATTATACATTAAGGTTTACTACATTATAAGCCATAAATTCAAAGAGAGTAATGTCGAAACCAGCAGAAATTGTTTCCTCTGTCACATTCCTCTGCTTCATCACCTCTAGTATGAATCCACCACAGAAGATTTGTACGCGAATTTCCATCGTCATAACTAGTTAATCTTCTTGTTTTCTCCAAAGCACTTGTTTTATCATACATCCCTTCTAAAGCATACACAAACCCCTTCCACCCTTCTCCAACGCCTCGTCTTGCAAGAGCTGGCGTTGTCCATTGAACCAACTCTCTCACGAACCGAGCATCAGAAAATACAACTTCAGTAATAGGCAATAAAGGTAAAACCTGAATACCAAGTCTACATTCTTTCCAATCAGGTGGAGCAAACCAAAGGCCACTGTCCCTTTTATTAGACCATAAAACTCCAACCACACGGTTATTTTTCGTGTATTCCTCCACATACAAGTTGCTTTCCTCTTTAATATGCCACCAAGTTTGTGCTGAATGAATCTCCATTGCTGAAAGAGTTGATCCAATGGCAACAAGATGAGTGTCACCATATGCCAATCCCATTAAAGCTGCTGAATAGTACGCGCTCACTGCTTCACTTGTGCTCTCCTGGTTCCTTCCATCTGCAAACTCGGTTAAACCCCCTGCCCAAGAATGCAATTTCCACAAATCAAAGCATCTCAACCGCGTATAGTGTAAAGTTTCTCGCCTGCTTAAGTTCATGAAATCCGCCATAAGAGAATAAGTTTGTGGCCTATACTTTCTTCCCCACATTGGATCTATCTTGACAAGCACTGCAATAGCATAAAGGAAATAACCAATGTGGTAATGGTGATCATTATATACTCCGAATCCAAAATCAGCACCGGAATCCATTGAACCTTGTTTAGTTACAATTCCACCCCATTTTGTATCATAAAAGAAACCATTTGCTTCGAAAGTTCCATCTAACCAAGGTTCAATTGTATCCTTCAAGAATTTGCGGATTGCTGGGATAACATCAACGTAACAAACCTCTTCGGCTATCAATGCTAACCTTGCAGCTCTTGCAATCAACTTCCCATAAAAGTAAGATGATGATGACAATGTTGAGATTAACGTTGAGTTCAAGTCCGCGACATCCTTAGTCAAAGCATCAATTATTTCAGAACAAGACTCCTCCTTTACACCTTTAATCGAATGCCATGTTACAGAAATCGGATCACTCTTCAATAGCCACGAGTCTCCAACAACGCCAACAAGCTCACCATCAATACTATTGTACTTAAAATCCTCCAAGATAACACCTGAACGATCCGAGAGCAGTTGAAGATGCAGGGGATGAGCAAGCATCAACAAGTCCCCCCATCCAGCCTTTTCCCACTTGTACTCGACACAAAATGGCTGATTGAAAACAGCATTACCAGATTTAGGATAACAAGAACTAAACCGATCAAGAACTGCTTCATAGTCAGAATTTGGCAAGACAACAATCCTTATTGTACCCGAAAACTCACTAGAAGTGATATTATTCATATCATTGCTCAAATTGATCGGTGAAGACGCGTACAAAATCCATGTTTGTCCATTATTAAGCTTAATAGTATATTTGGTGAGAGTAGCATTCCAAGAGCATTCAAGAATAGCATGAATCGTAGAAATCTTAAGTGCAACATCAACAATGACATTACAAGTAACAAAGGGACATCCCCTTACAAGAAAGAACCTAAGATTACTCGATGGAAGGTCCAACGTAACACTAAGATCACTAAATGATGAAATAACATGAGGTACATTTGGATTAGGATTATTCAACATAGAAATAGTGAGATCAGCATTGAATATCTGGTAAACGAATGAAGGATTACGGAACTGAGGTGGGTAACAAATACTAAGAGATGAATTCGACGATTTTATAAGATATGGATGAATGTATTCAGGCTGATCACCATTTTTCAAGACAAAGTTTTGAAAGAAAGAATTTGTAGGCAAAGGAGTTGACAAGAGATTATGTGCGAAAAATTGAGACGGATCAGGAAGGACAGTAGATTTTGCTTTTGGAAACAGAAAAGGTTGTAACAACGGCCTAATTTGTTGTTGTGGTGTAGACATTTCAGGGGATTTTGGTGGACTAATTTGAGGAGTTGGTGGCTCTGGCTGAGGAGGAGGTAATTTATAGTGTTTTGAACGTTTCTTGAAAGGTGTCGTGACAAATGTTTTGACTCGCGTAGTGATCTTTTTTAAAGCCATCACAGGTAATTTTAGTCGCGCAATATTGAACATCAACCAAACAAGATTAATTGCGCGACTATGTTTACCTGCCAATAAATTGAAATACTAATAATAATGATGAAATTTCAACTGATTTCCAACCTCACAAGAGAGGAAATTGGGAATTAGAAAAAAGCAAGTTGGATATTGCTTATAGAGGCGTTTAAAAATAGGAAATGGTGCCTTGCCTATACGCCAAGGCTAGATTAGATGTATGTTTACCTTTGGGGTTTTGCACATATTCCTATTCTTTCGTTTCACTCCATATATTACTCGATCGTTAAAATTTGTGATCTAAAATAACTTAGATATTTGTTGTAGCTATATATAAATAAGGGAAAATGCTCAAATATACTATCGAACTTTAAGAAAAAACTCATTTGTGTCATTCATTAAAAGTTTGACTCATTTATGCATTTTTGTTTGAGAAAAGGCTCATCAATGTCATTATTTGTTAATTGAAAACAAGTCCGATTTTGCAAAACCATTATTTACACGTGGTCAATTATGATACGGCTCAGTTTTTTAAAGGGAAGACTCAAATGTGCAATCGAACTTTGAGAAAAAACTCATCTATGTCATTTATTAAAAGTTTGGCTGATCTATATCATTTCAGTTAACAAATAATGACATAAATGAGTTTTTTCTCAAATGAAAATGGCATCAATGATTGAAAGGTTGATAGCATATTTTGAGTCTTTTCCCTATAAACAATTTCATTAAAAGTAAAAGAAGAATTTTATGGTTAAGTTGTTTCTAATTATAGACTTGTATGTGATATTCTTTTGGAATGGACTAAAAAAAGAAAGTGTACCACATAAGTTGAGACGTTAAGAGTATATAATTTAAGTATATCCTTAAACTATTTATTCCACACACATTGATTCAATTTTGAATACACTTTACTGTATAGTAATGTGCGTGACGGCAAAGAGGAAGAATTAGTTGGATGGCAGGTGAACATGAAAATGTTGTGGCCCTTGTGGGAAGAGTGGCAAGATATCTCCTAGTGTAAGACGGAGGTTGTTCTCGATATGCATTATGAAGTCATGATTTTAAAATATGATTTTGAATTAGGTTTGGACATGTGATTTGAGATCTCAAATACTTCAAAAAAAACATGATTTGAAATTTCAAAACAGTCATTTTAAATTCTGCAAAAAAAAAAAAAAAATAAATTGGGAGTAGGGAAGGGGAAATCAGGAGGAGATTACAATGTGGGAATCGAACCCTCACCAACAAGATGGGAGTTTGGGTAGTCAACCAACAGACCTATAACGATTCCGCATTGCAAAATATAACTCATGTTCTGCGTGAAGAAATTATTTATACCATGTGAAATGATTATATTAAATAATAACTAGTTACTACTATTACTAACAAGTGGATCTTTATAAAATTATGTGTATAATTTCGAAGTTTGTAATCACAAATATTTATTTATAAAAGAACATAAAGATATGTGACTATTGATATGAAACGTTAGGATGTATTTTGATATATTGTTTATGAATTATGATTTGCTCATTTGGTAAGATTGTATAAAAATTGAGAAATTTTGATAGTTACATAACTTGTGCATTTTCGTGTTTATAAAAAAAAATACAACTTAATAAATTCAACTTGCATGTTCAAACAATACTTCAATTTCAAATCATGATTTCATATTGCATGTCAAAATGAGTCTATAGTTAGGCAGACACAAATTGGAGATTTAAAGTTAACTTAGGGACTATTTGCTTGTTGGTTAGTGAGGAGTTATTCATTTATTAAAACTAACAAAATTACTTTGTACATTTTTAGGTTACAAATATGAGGAAAAATCTACCATAAGTTGTACATTGTTTTTCTTCTCTTTTTCCACATAAAAATCAGCATTGCTAATACAATCTTTGATTCATATTTTCTTTTCGTCTTGCAAATACATTTATAAGTCACGAAGAAATTTATTTTTTTTATAGATATAATAGAAAGTATAATAACTAATTAATTTTTACATTATCAATATGTACATAACTCTAAATAGCAACCAAACAAAACCCCTTAACACCGAACTTTTAAAATTATATATTCAATTTAACATTTATATAAGTTTTTTTTAAAATTATCTTCATCGTATATATCTATATTTTTTTAATGGAAAATATTGAAGGAAGGGATGAGTTGAAAAGGATTTGAAGAAGGTATGTTTTGCTGGTTTGTTAAGCAAAGAAAGGGAATCAATTAAATGTGAAAAGTCTTTTCATCTACGGTAATTCATTTCCTTGAAAATTAATATGCGTAGTTATAGGGAAACAGCCAAATGTACCCTTAAGACCTTAACTATTTTTATTTTTCTATTCCATTCACCCAACTCTTTTGTTAGAAAAATTATCTTGTATAGCAAAATATATATATATATATATATTCCCTGCAAAGGTAGGATTTGAAACAAGTTAGTTAAAACATGTCATCCAATAATAATTTGTGTGATATTTTTACTAAATATAAAATTAAAGTAATAAAACTTTAGTTTATGGTGCTGTTTTTAAACTTTATGTTTGCACCAACCATGAGGTCCAACTGCTACTCCCCTTAGGTTCTGAAATGATAACAGAGGGAAAAAAAAAGAAGAAGAAGAGTGAAATTGAAGAGGAGGAGAGATGTAATTAGATTAGCATAGCAGTGAAGCTGAAGTGGAGAGACTAGCAGATCAGAGAAAGAGAAAGAACTTGAAGAGCACCGCCGTATGACGTCGCGCAATCAGGTTTTCTAATTTGTATGTGAGTTTTGGGATTGTATCCAATTTGATAATTCATTTTCCTATTCTGCAAACAGTTTTCATGTTCTAGGTTGTTTAGAAAGTATAATTGGCTAGGGTTAAAGATTATCATCACACAGTTCTTCTTTGGAAGCTACAAAACAATTAACAAATTAGAGACATAAGTTAGAGATATAGAATTAAAACAATGGAACTAATTACTTACTTACTTTCACTTATAGCAAACCAACACATGGATAGGATAGGATATGGAGGCATTCAACATTATATGCAAAGGTTAATATAGGAAACCAATCTTTATTATCCATGCGACTGTGCTGTGTTTGATGTCAATTGTAGAAACTTATGGCTCTATGTGAAAAGATAAAAACAAGTGAATAACCTTCCACAAATGTACACCCCTTGATCAATAAGTGCCAATGACTTCCATGTTTGTATGTGTACCTGTACCAACTACCGAACCTTACTACTGAAAACCTCTTGTGCCATTGTGCCAAAGAATGATTGCTCCTCAATCTCTGCTTTAAGAAGATTTGATGCGCTACCCAGTCCACGTTTAACAGTGTCAGCCATTTTAGGACACTCCACAAGAACAAATTCTTCTAACGATGGTAGATCCATACAGAAAGCCTCTGTACAAAGCCGTTCCACGTTTCCAGATTTTGTAATTCTCAGGACTTTCAACTCTGGCAGCACGATTATTTTATCGTTTTCCTCTTCCTTTTCCCTTTCACTTTCTTCATTGCTTATGAGTTCTACCAGATTTGGCATGTCATTTACCTTTAACTCTTCTAGTTTGACAAGACTTCGAGCTGTCATAACCGAAAATAGATTTCTCAGGTTTCTGCAGCTTCCTATATGAACAGCTCTGAGGTTGGGAAATAAAACATGTCCATTTTGAACATTTGCTGAGACACCTTCTGGTTCTTCTCCTATGATTCTTGTCAATCTGTGACACTCCACAATTTGGAGATTATCCAGTTGACATAGATTTTGAGCAGCTACAGATGGGAATACATATTCCAAGTTATCACAATACCTAATCAACACATCAGTTAGGTTACTGAAGCATTGTTTATTTTGAAGGGTTGCATTCAGGAGTAACTGCTTAGGTACTCTCCAGATTTTGAACAGCGTAGGCAATCTAGCTAACCAGATCTTTTTGAGCGTTGAGAGGAGCTTCTGTTCTTCATCAAAAGCTGCCTCGTTAAGTTGAAATATATCGTGTAACTTGTTACATGAATAGACATGAACTTCTTCAATACTTGATAGCCCCTGGAGCAAGGAAGTTTGAATTAGAAAAAATAAATTATCACAATTTTCAACCCTTAGAATCCGCAAATTCTGGAAGGAACCTGGTTTGATTGGGCGGACAGAAAGTGAAAATAGCTTCTTGAACGTCCGAAGATGTAATTTCTCCAAAGATCCTAAAACTAAAGGTGCATCGCTATGAAGAACCTCATCAATGAAATAGGTAATTTCATCATTGGCAGTTATTTCAAGAGTTTTCAAGTGATTTAAGCCCCCTTCGACATCAAAGATACTTTTCAGTATTACCTTGGATGCACAGAACATTGTCAATTCCTTTGAGAATTGAAGCATATGCTTCATCCCATTTGGTATACCAGTCTTTATTTCTCTAAGATAGAACCTCCTAGAGTTTGGATAACATATAGCTGAGTGGTAACCTACTGTTATCTCAAACTTGTGTATGCTAGGAAGATCAAAGTTCTCAGGGAAAGCTAGAAGGGTGGAGACTTCCACACACAAAATATTTAATTGGGGCAGCGACATTAGCTCAGACAAGCTTGCTTGGCCACTCCCTTCAGCAGATCCATCAGCTAGCTGCCACAATCGAAAACTCCAACCCATATAAAGTTCTTCTAATTGAACAAGGCGCGATATCAAGTTCTCCGGGATTTTCTGAAGGTACACACAGAATGACAAATCCAATAGTCTCAAATTAACCAAGTCCCCAAATTCATTCGGAAGTTGTGTGATAGAGGACCCGTATAAACTTAAAATTTCCAGGCCCTTTAATTTTCCAAGAATAGATACATCAGCTAACTTGCAGTGGTCTAAACGTAAAGTTCGCAGGTTTGTGAGAACTTCAACGGATGATGGAAAACTGAGGGGAAATGTATTTTTTCTTGTGGCATTCGGGACTAACTGATAGAGAGGATTTAGTGAATGGATACCAACCCTTTCACTTAAATCCAAAACCTGGAGCATTTTCATCTGTATAAAAAAGTCCACTGGTATCTCTGCAAGACCTTCATTTTCTCCAAGATGTAAAATTTGAAGATTGGGGCAATGTACATCACTTGGAAGCACATGGATATTATTGTTCATGAAGGAAATAGCTGTTTTTTGGCTGAATGACTCCCTTGGTGGCCACTTGTTCAGATTGTGACCAGCTCTTACCATGAATCCATGCTTCTCTTCAGATGCTATATATATAGCAAAGTCACGAACAACATCATGCATTTTAACGAAACCCTCCTTCCCAACATCAAGCAACAGGCAAGATGATTTAAGTTGGCCAACTCTTAAGCACACTCTGGCTCTAGCTTCTTCAATAGTGTCCACATCTGAGAACAACCCTTTTCCTGTCCAGTCTCTAGTCAAGTCTTCAATACTTATTTCACGATCTTCTGGGTACAAACAACACATCAGAAAGCACAACCTGATTTCCTCATTTTCCAAAAAATTGTAGCTCAAATCCAGGCAGGAGAAAATGGTCTTGCTTGCATAAGTGGGGCTAAAGGGTTGGGACTTCTTAAGGAGCTGTAGTGCTGCTTCCCACTCCACTTGTTCTTTTCCTCGTAATGCACTTCCAACAGTCACAAGTGCCAATGGCAGGCCTTGACATTCTTTGACAAAATTCATGACCATGCTATCCAACTCCGGACAAAGGTCAGAAGTGCTCGTGCAAGCATATTTCCTCAATAAATGCGACGATTCTTCTTCTGATAAAAGTCTCAATGGTATTCCTTTGGTCCCTATAGCTGTACATAGATCTTTTTGTCGCGTGGTAAGCATAATCCTACAGGCCTTGTGCTCATCACCATGAGGGATCCCTATCTCTGCTAAGTCAATGTATGACCAAACATCGTCCAGTATGAGAAGTACGCTCTCATTGGACAGTCGCGTATAAAGTCTACCTGCTCTTCCTAATGTGCTTTCCTCCTCAAGTCTGTGATTTAACATATCCGCAATTTGACCCTGGATCTTTCTTATGTTTGGCGTTTGGGAAACAACCACCATTATAACTTCCTTAACAATTCCACAGTCTCTAGCCAATTTCCCTACTTCTACGGCAAGAGTGGTCTTACCGATGCCCCCCATGCCATAGATCCCTATCCCCTTATAGTGGTCATCCTTTAGTTCCTCAATGATCTGATTCACTGCTTCTCTTTGCTGGTGAATAATGTTTGCCACATTTTTTCTTAGCTGATAAGCAATAATTGGATCCATGGTTGGTCTTCGCTTGATAGAAACATCATCCGCACTTAGCAGAGCACCATTTGCTCTACTGACGTTTTGACCAACAACGGATGAACTACTTGCCACCATCTCAATAACTTGGTCCTCTTCGGGTTTTTCTTGGTCAGAAATGAATGGTATATTCAAAGGAAGGGCCTGCGATATGGATACATCAGATGAACTACTTGCCACCATCTCAATAACTTGGTCCTTTTCGGGTTTTTCTTGGTCAGAAATGAATGGTATATTCAAAGGAGGGGCCTGCGGTATGGATACATCTTCCATGAGCGTTCTACCAAGAAGTTCTTGGATGGTCATGATTTTTTTAGTTGCCATCTTGCTCTGCTTATACCGTGAGACCAGATGAGGGAGGCACATTTTGCCCAAGTTTTGAGTTTTATCATCCCATGATTTGATCTCAGCAGTGATTGCATCTACCTCTTGTAACCAATTTTTAACTGTGCTTTTGATTTCTCTGTCATTTCTTTTGGCATAGTTCACCAATGCTTGGATATCTTGTGTCTTCTCTTGCAACCTTTCAGCTTGCTTTCTCAGATTGTCGGCATTTTTGTTATACTGATAAAGATATCTTAGTTGATTGCGGAGAGGGGCCACCGTATAGTCAACAGCTTTTGCCACCAATGAAGCACCTAGTGTCATCCATGGCTGCATTGTCTCTAGACTCTCTAGTCTCCCACCTGAAGTAGGTGTCAAATGAAAGTTTTGAGTATATAAACATCTTTCTACAACTGGAAATTAGAAAGTATGACAGTAAGTAGGTTTGTATTACTATTCTGAACCCTAGATGAAACTTTTTCTCATGTTGCAAATAATAATTTTATATATTTACCACTTATTATATAGATAGAACTAGAATCTCTGAAGCAGAAAGAATTTGGTTGGAAAGGGAGCTTGAAGAGGATGAAATCTTCTTAGTCATTAAACATTGTGTCCCAGATAAGGCACCAGGACCGGACGACTTTACTATGACATTTTCTCAACATGCTTGAAGTATTTCATGGTAAAATCTATCAATCATTTATTTATTTCCTTGATTTCTAAGAGGAAAGGGGCAATTGAACTCAAGGATTACATACCAATTAGCCTTATTAGTAGTGTCTACAAAATTGCATCAAATCTATTGGCAGAAAGACCCAAAACAGTGATTGGGAAATTGGTGTCAGGAATACAAAATGCTTTTGTTAGGGGACGACAAATCACAGATGCAAGGGGAATCTTAGTAGCTCAGTTGGTTGATAATCTGAATCCCCACCTTATTAGTGAGAGTTCGATTTCCCCTTATTTCAGGGTTGCATATGAACATGCTTAAGAGCACTATCTATCATGCTACCCAAGTTTCAAATATGGAAGAGCTTTCAGATATCATGGGTTGCAAGGTTTTTTTCCTTTCCTCCACTTTTCCGCGTCTTCCTTTTGTTGTTAAATATAAATCTATTGAAATCTGGATAGGAATTGTTGAAAAATTTAAGGGAGTTTTAACAACATGAAAAACACAGTATCTTTCATCTAGTGGCAGTCTTAACACTAATTAACAATGTTCTTGTGAGCATGAAACAGATCATGAAAACTTTAGCAATTTGTTTGAGTACAAAGATATGAAGTAGAATCAAGAGAATCAGTGTAAACATACCTTTTGGTCTCTAGCTAGTTGATTGAGCAAAAATCTACTTGCATAGAAATATCCTGCGTCTTTTCTTTTGGTTTCTTCTTTAATTTTCTATTAAAAAAAAATGGAACACTTTGTTGACAAACTACAAAGTTGACTATTTCAAACATGGAGCTACTTGCATTTTTTTGCTTTCTAAACATGGTTGTCATTGACAAATTAGGTTCTTTTTTTTGAATGGGTCATGTCAAATAATTGAGTTTGTGATGACTTTCATAGATTTGGCTCCCCTTCATTACACTTTGTCTCTATTTTGTTAACTACATATTTAGAAGAAAAATATGTGTCTTATTTAATTTTTAGTATCAGAATCATAGTTAAGTGAATAGGTTTTGTAAAAAGTTCTCTCCAAATTTAGTATTGTTTGGAATATTTTTTTATTTTATTTGAAACTCAATATATATGATGATGAAAATTCCAAATACAGTTATCCAACTGGAAGTTGTATTTCAAATTTAAAATTGTTTTTCCATCCTACTTGTCATTTTTGAAGTTGTAAATTAAAGCATTAAATCATGAATATTATTCCAAATATTCTTTGCAATAAGTATAACAAAACACATCTCAATCTTCCTAAAAATCAAATAATATTATTTATTTTTTGAATAATGTCCAAACACCTACTTAAAAGATAAGAAAGTCATTTTAGGGATGTTGAAATTGTGAATGGATTTTGCATATTTAAAATCACATCTCGAATAAATAATTTTGTAAGAATAATATTTCGCATCCACTTTATTCGTTACGTTCTTTCTTCTCCGTGTTTGTGTTCTTTCTTTCCCTTGTTTGTTATCACGTCAATTGTCCATTGAACCTTGTTTTAAACACTATGTAACCCATGAAAAATCAAGATGCTATTCAAAATCAATGTTAAAAAATAAATAAAATGAGTAATGGCAGAATGAAAAAATCAAAAGGAAAAAGAAAATATTAGCAAAGAATTGGCACCGTAGTAACCTTTAAAAATTATAGAATTTATATCTATCTATATATATAATTAAGGAGAAACATAGACAAGGTGATGTGACACCTCTCTATGGTCTCCATTTGCATTTATCTTTTTTCTCCTTTTTTTGGCCTTTTTTCTTATTAAATTAATTATTGTATCGTAAAATTAAATTACTTAATTTATTACAAATAAATATTTTATTAAAGGGGGAACATTTACAATAAAAACTCTTCACATTTTTTTTATTTGTTTGCCTCACTTGTAACCATAAAATGAAAATATTACTTTATATTTTAAGTATTTTTCTCTTTATTATTTAATTTATTCACAAGGATTTATTACTCATGACTTACACCTCTTTATACTTTTAATAATATTCATAACTCCCATAATTTTTATGTCCATAACCTCCAAATTTAAATTTGTCAGTTTATAATGTCTTATGGTATTCCTTTATTTTGTCTATAAATTCATATTTAATTTCATGAAGATTCACATTCAATATTATCCTTTCTCTTCTTCATCATATTGGTTTGTGAATGAACAAACAAGTAACAAAAAAGTACATGAAGGTAAGAGATAATTCATTTCATTCTCTAAGTCTTTATTTTTCATTTTCTCTATTTTGCCTATATAAATTCATATTTAGTTTCATGAAGATTCACATTCAACATTATCATTTTCCTTCTTCACCATATTTTTTGTGAATTAACTAACATGTAACAAAAAAGAAGTAAAAGAAGGTAAGATATATTCATTTATTTTTTTTACTTGGACATGCTTTCTTAATATTTTATTTATGTATGTATTATCATTCACTAAGAAAATATGATAAAAAAAAATACCTTTACTAATAATGAATAATGTGTTGTCAGTATATAATTGTTCTTTCTAATAGTCAGTTTGTGGAATATTGTCACGCCCCAAACTCAAGGGGTGCAACTAGCTCCTAATGCCAAAACTCAGGCCCGAGTCGACCCTGCTGAACCATTTGCTACTAGCGCATGGCAGTCACATGCAATTAAGAAAACAAACAAGTATATCTCGACTTAAAACTAAGCCCTCGATCGGTAAGGCCCCTGTCAACAGATCTACAAAAGAAACAGCTACTCCCAAGAGTTCATATAAAGAAATTGTCAACTAGCACAAAAGTCCTGATTGGGCCGTCAAGGCCACCATGATCTCTATACCAAAACTGAAAGCACATATGTAGCAAGACAATGCATCACACAACTAACAAGCTTCAGCAAACCAACAAACTAGGCCAGCATGGCCATAACGTAGTTATAAACCCCACACACTAGTCTGCAAGCCTCTAAAAGTATTAACGATTGGCGGGACAGGGCCCCAGCCTACCCATAAAAATATGTGCAACAAAATCGAACAAACCTCCATACACTGGCAGCTCAGGAGGAAAGGGGCTAGCCAACTGGATAGAAGTCAATCTTGCTGCTAAGGAGTTCTACTCAGTCGTCTGTCAGGACCTGCATGCATGAATGCAGCGCCCCCAGGCAATGGGGCATCAGTACAAAAATAATGTATAGAGTATGAAAGGCAATAGGCTATGATCAAGTATCCTAATATACTGGAATAATCCGATAAATAAATCAAGGATAAGATAAGTGTACTGACCTGCTCCTAAATCTAAACTTATCAAAAATAATAAAACAACAACCTAACAGAGCCCCCATAAGCTCGGCAGGTACAAACAGCACACAAGACCACCTACTCAGGCCCCCATAAGCCCAGAAGGTGTCAATCAGTCTATATACCCCTATCGATAGTCCCCTAGCCCTGTAGGCAATCACATAGCCCTCTTAGGCATTAATATAGCCCTATAGCAGCACATAGTTCTCTTAGGTATTAACATAGCTTATAGACAACTCATAGCCGTCTTAGGTAACAACATTGCCATGTAGGAAGCCCATAGCCTTCTTAGGCGTCAATATAGCCCTGTAGGCAACTCATAGCCCTTCTAGGCATCAATATAGCCCCGTAGGCAACATATAGCCCTTTTAGTTATCCATATAGCCCCATAGGCAGAACATAGCCCTTCTAGGCATAAATCACATTCCTGCAGCTAACCACAATAGCCCCAAGGGCAACAATAACAATCAAATCGTTAAAAGCGAGCAATCTAGTTATAAGTAACCTGTACAAATAGATTCTAAGTCTTGTCCAACATAGGGACGCTACTAACTGAATAAGAATCCCGACAAGGGAGGATTAGATCAACTCGAGCAGCCAATAATCAACAATAACGGCTACAAGTATATCAAGTATATTAAGGAACATGCCGTAAGTAGGGAATAGCCTTAACATACCTTTTTCGCTAAATTCACGTGGCCTAACGACTTTTACTCATAACTACCTCGATACTACAACAAGGTAGGACCATAATCAACACACAAAATAAAAGATACCATGACAATACGATAAAAGATATGTATTTCCGTCGCAAATTGCTATTTGTTGCTTATAAAAGCTAGAGTCGATGAAAGAAGGGTCTTACCTCGATCTTAGGTTTGTAATACGCCTCAAAACCTTCAAATATATTCAAACCCTTGTTGTCCCAACACTAAAGTGTGATATGCTACGAAATCGATAAAATAAATTATACCACGATGATGAGCCCAACGCGTAGAACAACTTTCGTCAAGGACTTAAGTCGAGAAAATCTATACTTCACTTGATCCTAGAAATGGGTTTCTCTAATTTCTCTGGTTATTACCTTAAAAATGAAGAAAAAGATCGAAGAAGAAGATATATGTAACTTTCCACCGACCTAGGGCCCCACCTCACGTGCCTGCTTGCGTAGTCCTACGAAAATGCAAATATCTCTCTATTCTGAAGTCGTATGAACAAACGGTTTGATGCGTTGGAAACTAGACTCGTAGACCTTTGATTCGATAGTTTAGTGGGCCCCATAACTCTTTATAGATTGGGAGAAAACCTCCAAGACATTTGACCCAAATTTCAGAGAAATCTTTAAGAAGGAACTTACGATAACTTCCGCCAACTTTTATTTTGCCACTTACCTAACTTCAAAACTTGAGATGCAACACTTGAACACTTAAAATAGGACATACCACATCATTCTTAATTTATTACCCACCCTCTTTGTCTTTCCATGGAGATACGAGTAATTTTAGACGTTTCGAAAAGTCGGGGTGTTACAAATATAATGTAATTTGATTATAATATTTGTTAGATTTCAAGAGATGATTATTGTTAGTACTATTGAAAAAATAATACATAGATGTATTACAAATAGTCTAAATTTCTTCTTTCTTTTAATATAATTATTATTTTCTTTATTCATATTTTTTTATCCAATTGATATACCATATGATGAAGAATTTGACATATGGAGCAAAATATGATGGTGGATCTACTTGCAAAGAAAGATGATAGAAGAGGGGGGAGGGGGGGCGGGGGGATAATTAGAGATTATTTTTGCTAAAACATTTTTTACTTTGACTTGTATTAGTTATTTAGCTACTTTTGCTAAAAAAATAATGAAACTTTGGTTTGTATATATAATTTAGCTACATGTATTGTCAATGCTTATCATTTGGTCCTTTTTATGAAGCACAATTAATATAATTATCTCATTTCAACCAAAAAAAAAAATTGTGAAGATTAGAAGTTTCATTTTTATTATACTTGCAAAAAGTAATTGAAAAAATAAAATATTGATTTCATGATGCCCTTTTTTTTGCGCATGTAACAATCTATTTTCGTCGCTATTCTTTTTTGTTTGAAATGTACTTATAATATTTATGTAGTCATCGATTATTATATTTTTTTGTTCTTTTTTTATATATTTATTTTCACCCGTTACTTTCATTTATTTATTTTACAAAGAAAATCAATGCGTAATTATTAATGCATTTAATGTCTAATAAAATTGTACATTTGAATTATTTATAACTCATGTCTCTTCATCATACTTGTAACTTCTAATCTTAAATATTATTCATAACTGTTTGTATGTTTCATTTTTCATAATTCTTATAAATATTTAATTAGTGTTTAAAAAATTATAATAAGCAAATGTAATAATAAAGACACAATAAATAAAATTCAAATTCTTTTTTACAAAATTAGAATTTGTATAGAAAATTAGTACTCCTACAAAAGATAGAGGAAATTAAAACATACAAAATATTTTTAACATAATATAATATATTGTTATTTCAAAATATTACCTCTTATTCCATTTACTTCACCACGGTGAATATTTCGTTCTACTATATACATATGAATAGTTTGCACTTGAAAAGATGCAAAAAAATATTATATTTTATATGTATCATATCGTAGATGAAGAGAAATATCAATATTATCTTATATATTCGACACTAACCTAAATATGTTATAAAATCAAGCTCCGAACAATATAATATTAAGCGAAGAAGACAAGATAAGTAGATGAAGGAGAAGACTTTTCTTCTTATTCAAGTGTGTCATCCAAATGGTGAGTGATATCTCTATTTATAGTGTTGAGATATCACTCCCAAAGGTCACCAAATTAGTAGATACATGTTTATCCATTAATGTTCTTATCATCTTGGAAGCACCCATACATGAATTGAATTAATTCTTGGATAGATGTAATAGACAATCTACACAATACAATAGATTTATAACACGCCCCCTTGGATATCAATAGCTAATGTGTTTCTTTAAAACCTTACTAGAAAAAATCCAATGGGAAAAAGCCTAGTGAAGCAAAAAGAGTACACACATCTCATAATACGCTTTAAATGTTGCCTCGTTAAAAACCTTACCAGGAAAATCCAACTTGGGACAAAACCATGGTTAAGGAAATTAGTAAAACGCGTATTTCACTCCCCCTGATGAAAGTTTCACTTGATATCTCGTAGACGACGCATTCAAATCTTGTATCTCAACTTCTCAAACATTAATGTTGGCAATACCCCAGTGAATAAATCAGCAAGATTATCACTTGAACAGATCTGTTGAACTTCTATCTCACTATTTTGTTGAAGATCATGTGTGGAAAAAAAACTTTGGTGAAATATGTTTTGTCCAGTCTCCTTTGATGTATCCTCCTTTCAATTGAACTATACATGCAACATTATCTTCGTATATTGTGGTTGGTATATTCTTTTTCAAAGAAAATCCACACATTTCCTGAATATGGTGGGTCATTGATCTCAACCAGACGCACTCTCAACTGCTTCATGGATGGCTATTATTTCTACATGATTTGAAGAAGCGGCCACCAATGTTTGCTTCATTGATCGCCAAGCTATTGTTGTGCCTCAACACTTAAGCAAATAGCCAGTTTGAGATCGATCTTTATGAGGATGATAACGTTCAAATATACTTCTTGATAAAAAATATAAACGATCTTATGCAATATATTTACCCAACTATGAGTCGGGGTCGATCCCACAGAGAATATGGAAGAATATTGTTAATAGCAAATATTTAACTCGATAGTCGTTATATAAAAATGGGGGGATTTAAATTGAAATAAAATAAAAACAATAAAAAAATAGCTTTGTACTAAGTATTTATTTATATTCAGATTATTAAAAGTAACTAGGAATGTGTTCCCCATAAGCTCATAACGCAGTAATCCTAATAATAGTAATCCTTTTCTAGTGTATTACATGCAAAGTGATAAGTTAGGTATCTCTAAATCCTTGGTCCGACATCTAGAGAATTTCACCCCGCACCTTGGTCCGACTACTGTGTATAATTTACTAGCCCTTACCTTTACCTCATATTAGACATCATAATCGATGTTTGACTTAGTTATTACTTCGCACCAATCGACACTAGTCTATTAGATAGTATCACACTAAATCTATGCTGATAATTCTTTTCTTGTTGATTACCTCTTTGGTCCGGCAAGTAGCAACAAGACGAATTCTAACGTTGGCCACCGTTAAAAAGACTTCTAGACGAAAGAATTATCAATGCATGCTTCAACACTATTCACGAATTACTTAGTTATTAGTCATACTTTGTTAATCGCTTATGGTTTCCACAACCCTAGTTATGAAAGTTAGTTACTTATTATCTCAAAAACGCAATCAAAATTCATTAAAATAAATATGCTTGTGTTAATCATAAAAAGTTAAGAATAATAGCTAAATTATCTTTTATTAATCACGAATACAAATAAATAATAAAGGAGAAGAAAGAATAAACCACAATTCTCCTGCCTCCACGGCGGCTCTTCCAAAGTTCCTAAGCTAGAAGAAATTTTATATTGTGTCTTGTATCTTGGTTCTTCGCTTTTAAATAATTATTTCTATGCACTATTTATAGATGTAGAAAACTCTAAATAAAATAATTGAGTCCAAAATAAATTAGGAGTCCAAAACCAAAAGGAATTGAATTCCTTTTTCTTTTTCGCCGGGTGAACAGTAATGCCGCCTCAATGAATTTGTTGATTCTGCACCGCCATTCATCAATTGACCAGTGCATTGAGAGACTGCCACGTGGCAACTTATTCATTCAACTTAAATCTTTTGCAATTCGCAATATGCCCTTTTTAAATAAATATAATATTTTATTCACTTTAATCCAATAGGCTGACAACTTGATTTTCTTCTTGAACCTTCAATCTTTAATTCGTTTCAGCTCCAAACTTCTCCAATTTTCCACCAATTTAATCCTATAAATAAAATACACAATTTAGCACAATCCATCAAATTAATGCTCAAAAAGGACAAATATAAATAATAAATGTGAGGAAATAATGATTAAAAATATGTATTTTTAGCCTCATATCAGCGGATCAGATAAATATCCAGCATCTGTGTAACCAATCAGTTCTGATTTGGATTCATCGAAATAGAATAAACTCATGTCCATGGTCCCCCGAAGATATCTAAGTATGTGTTTTACACCATTTTCAATGTCTTTTTATTGGAGTGGAACTGAATCTTGCCTGTAAACTTACTATAAAATAGATATCTGGTCGAGTATTGTTAGCAAGGTGCCAATTGCACTAAGATATGGAGTTTCATCACCAAGAAGCTCGTCATCATTATTTTGAGATCAAAATGAATCTTTATTTATGTCAAGCGATCTCATAATCATTGGGTACTCAATGAATGTGATTTCTCCATATAAAATCGCATCAAAAATTTTTTGTGTATGTTAATTGATGGACAAATATTCCATTCGTCAAATTTTCAATCTGTAGGTCAAGACAAATTTTTGTCTTTCTAGGATCTTTTCATTTTAGATTCCCTTCTCAAACACTCAACAACTTTTGAAAGCTCTTTAAGAGTGCTAATAATGTTCAAGTTATGAACATACACAACTCTTATAACAAATTTAGATTCTGATCTTTTCATAAAAATGCAAGGATAATTAGGGTCTTTTTTGTATCATTTCTTCCTTGATTATTTCAATTCATATAAGGATTCTTGAAACTTTATTGAACAAGTTTCTTTCAAACCCTTTACATGCTTCAGGCACGTTAAATGCTTCAAGAATTTTTAGATAGGCTTAATTGTCTAGCTAGACATGACAATTATTCATTATATGCATTCAAGTTTTTCATATGTTGCTAGATCAAAATAAACCTCATTGCATCCACCATAGGAGATAATATCTCCAATAATGTCAAGACTTTTGCAAAAAAAACCTTTATGCTCCAAGGCACAAACCGTACTTGATATCTTACGATTGTACTATTGCATAATAATTAATTTTTACCCCATTGACATTATACCTTGATTTATGGACTATTAGTCCAAAACGTCACTTTCTAAGCGAAACAAAATATACTTGAATTATGCATTCTATTTGGCCAATCATTTAACTGTCCACATTATGTGACAAATTTGAATCAAGATCCTTGTCACGATCTATATCATTGAGCGCTACTTCATATCAAAGATACCGTCGACGATTATTTGATATCGATTCCAATATGACATAACTTATCGAGATCTCTTCATTTTCATCATTTTTAGGTACATAAACCTTTTTCAAGGTTTTATGAAGTGATATGTCGTGGTGCTCTTTTATAGCACTTGCCTCATTATCATGACCATATTGATCATTTGTTCTTTTCCTTCTTCAAGGAATTTTACATTTGGAACCGATTGGTCTATTACGCTTCAGGCGTATCATAGACTCTGTCCTTCAAGGACTTCTCTTTGGAGCATTTGCAGCTGAATTATAACATAGGATCAGTAAATTCATCTTGCAATAGATTTGCAACATTATGCAAAAGATTTATCCCTTGAACTTCAAGTTCACATTATTATTATTTTTAACAAGGATCTAGATAATTCATAATTCACCTCACATATAATTTTCAGCTATCAATCATCTCTCCCCCTAATGTTAGAAAATCTAACATTCATCCCAACATCATTTGGGATTCATCTTTGTGTGTGGTGGGGATTATTGTGACCTTAATTCATTTCCAAATTTATTCCCACACTAAAGAATTGACTTTAACACCTAAGCACAATTTAAGAATCACCCAACACGACATTATACGTAAATGAATAATAGTTTGGGTCTTCACTTGATTTTTTTTTGGGTGTAACATATATTAATGGTGTTAAGTGTTGGAGGGATTGGGGGGGGGGGGGGGGGGGGGNNGGGGGGGGGGGGGGGGGGTATTTTTTTGGAGTCTCTTTTGATGGATACTAGACTGAATGGTGTAAAGTTCGTCTTGTTGTAGTGCCTCAGGATCTATCCACTCCTATGAGATGTTACTAACTTTTTCTTCTTGTTATTAGATATTTGTTGGTAGAGATTGTGGTGTTGTTTGTTGAGTTAAAGTGTGTTAATTGTATTGACGACCTTAACACCTTATTGATTGGTTATGCCTAATTTTTTCAACCTTATTGATTCTCGAATTTGGTGTGTTATGATTGATTGGTCGTGCTTCATAGCGACCCCTTGGGTTTCAATTGAAAGGTATGTTAAGTCTTCTTTTTTTCTTTTTGGCGTGACTTTAAAGACCCAAACATGTTATGACTTGTATATTATTGTTATTCGACTTGTGGACTTATACTATTGAGTTGGTAACCACAACATAATATATTGTCTATCAACAACACTACATTCCTTATGTAGCAGCCTAGAAAATCATGTTATGATTTTATTTTGGTCGTCTATGATTACATGTTATTGTTGTGACATTTTATTATCTAGTTGTTGCCTATGGGTTTGTTCTGGCCTCAGGAGACAATAACACTATAAAAATTTGGAGTGCACATGTTTATTGATACACCGAGTCTATGGGCCAAGAAGCTACATCGAGCCTACGGGCTGAGTAAATCATACCTACAGAATGAGCAGACTATACCTACAAAGAAACAATAATATTTAACCATGGAGCCCAAGGGTTGTACTGATTCACGACACCTACAAATTCTGATAGTTCAGTTCAGATAATCACTAGGGTCCATGTAAAGGGTCAGTAGCAGTATTTACCAATTATTTATGCTTGCTAGGGCTTATGGTAGTTGTGTGTTGTTTGTACCTGTTGGGTTTATGAGGGTTGGGTTGGGTTAGGTTATCATTTGTTACGTGTTTATCTATTGTTTTATTGTAGGAGGGTAAAATGTTATACTTTGTTTTACTCTAACTTTTTCGTTCAATCATTATTCTCCAGTTTGTCTTACATACTCGGTACATTATTTTGTAAGACACCTCATTGTATGGAGGCATTGCATTCATGCTTGCAGATCCTGAGCAATGATCTGACAGGCCCATCGAGTAGCACAATTGAGTTTTCAGCAAATTGGTTGACTCATTTCCTGTTAAAGAATGACAAAAGTCCCATATTGGTGGTTAATGAGATGAGTGGACTCCTTATAAGGCTTGGGCAATCCTCCTCCCTTTGAGCTAGCTTTTGGGGTGTGAGTTAGGCCTAAGACCTAATTTAACATTTCCTTTCGTAGTTTCCTAGAGTCTTAGAGATTTGCCTGTTTTGCTCTCTCTATAGCTTTTAGGTAGGTTAGAAACCTATTGCCTTTTTCTTTTAATCCCCCTTTCAATCATTAATATCAATTAATTACAGTAATTGAACTCATCATCCCATTTTCATTACTCCCCAACACACACATGAATGGAAATACAAGATACAAGTTTTACAAGGTTTAGAAGTTCACTTGCCTTAATTCAATCAAAAGTCAATTCGAGACTTGAAATTTTTCTTTCCGAACAATGTCCAAAATCACATAATCTAATCAAATAATTATCACAATAAAATTTCGGAAATAACAACACCCACATCATATACTTTGAAAAATCGGTCAAATCTACTCAAAAACCCAATTTCAAAAAAGAGGGTTGAATCCATAAATAATTACTTGAATACATTATCCAAGACATTTGTAACCCATTGGTGAAAATCATTTCGAAAAAGGATTTGAAAGCATTTCACAATCACCATTTTACTTCAAAAACTCAAGTTCTTGAAAGTCCCCTAATTTATCATTTCAAAACCTTGATTCGACACTTATAAACATAATAATAATGGGTAAATGAAGATTTAAGATTAGGAATCGTTACCCAAATATTTCTTCTCAAAAATCTTATTCATATCGTCACACCAAAGCTCCCAAAACTCAAAAATGAAGAGATGAGGATGAAACCCTGAAATTTGGAAACATTATGTCTAGGAGTCCTCCATGAATGCGGACAAAACAACTCATAAAATCCCCGCGAATGCTCCCCTACCTCCGCGAACACGGAGGTCAACACCTTGACCTTCCGCGACTGTGGTCAAACCTCCGCGAACGCGGGAGTCCCAATACTCTACCCTCCGCAAACGCGAAGGTCCCAATACTCTACCCTCCACAAACGCGGAGGGTAGACATCAACAACACATTAAAAAAATCAGCCAACACAAAAGCTTTAGGACGAACATTCAAGATTCATTTGCAACCCGACACACACAAATAAAATGTTTAATTTGACTAAACTCGATGTTTTAGACTCAATGAAATCATCGAAACACGAATTCAAGGTTTTCTTGACTTGAAATTCATGAAAGTAACAAAAAAAAGACATAATGCCTAGAAAAATCAGAACAAGTTGTGGACCTCTAAAAGTTCAACCAAGACCCCTCCTAAGCCTAAAATTATCCCCAAATCCAAGAGAAATGTCGAAAATACAATTCGAGCATCCGAACCCCTAATATTGACCAAAATCAACCCAAAAGCTAAAATTTCAACAATTTCCATCTTAGGACCTCAAATCCTAAAAAAAAAACTCTAAATCTGAAACTGACAATTTTTTGTAGACCAATTTTCATATTTCGAGAATGATGGAATCGAAGAAATTTCATTTCGAGACTTGGATCATTTTTAGTAACTTTATCCTTTCAATTTTTAAAAATTTCCATAATTTATAACTTTCAACTTAAAACTCAAAACTAATTTCAAAATCCAATCAAAAATGACTCTGGGCCAATATTGAAAGGGATAAAACGATAATTTTATAATTTTTTCTAAAAATAACCTTCTGGATCATTACATTCTGTCTAAAAAGTGATGAATTAAGAAAACATAAAAATGACAAAAATAGAGAATCATTGCACTATCTTATAGTAGCGTAAAACAAAGTTAAGCCAAGACTACAATCTAAATCACACGAGTGAAAATAAATTAATCAAGAAGGGACTCAAGATCTGAATTGGTCTAATACCTCGTAGATTTAAAAAGATATATAATACCAGATTGCTACTTAAGACCATTGAAATATATTGTAGTTTATTATTAGAACTAATCTATTATCAAATAAAAATTTGGAGTTAGAATTTTTGGAGTCAATTACACGATGGCTTATAGTCGCTTCCATCACTCCTAACAAAATATTTAATATTTCATTATTTGTAAATATAATATATAAATTATTTTACACATAAATTTATGCGGTATGATTCAATAATTTTGGGTTTATTATTACAAACTTAAAAGCGCACATAATTTTTTTGTACGATATTAATCCATAAAAAAAGTCTATAGTTTTATTAAAAAAACCCGAATAAGTGGTCGAATATAGTTTGGTTCAATCGATCTTCAGAAAATTATTGGCATCTCTACATGACAGGTTGCCGATATGAATTAATTTCTCAATTTCAATTTGTTTGGGTGATTTTGACTTGACATTAAGTTTTAAAAAGTATTTTTTAAAAAAAAATTGTGGTCTTTGAAGATGTTTGAACATATATAAAAACATGATTTTAAATTAGCATTTGAACATGTGATTTGAGATCATGATTTCAAATTTCAAATCCTCTAAAGCCGAATTTGAAATTTCAAATCGTGCGTTAATACTTTTTAGAATGTAAAATTTGATCCATAACTAAATATTTTGTAAAAAAATAAAATTACATATCATTTTAAATTTTGTAAAAAGAGACCCAGGCTCAATGTGAAGAGAAAATTATTAGTACTATTGTTGATTAATAAATTCTTATAAAATTATACTCCTTCTGTCCACTTTTAATTGTCATGTTACATTTTTCAAAAGTTAATTTTTTAAAGTTTAATTAGATTACATTAATTGGATATTTTAAACAAAAAAATTAGATATTCAAAAACTATAGAAAAAGTAGTATAAATTTCAATTTTTTGCATATCAATATGATTAAAAAATACATCGTAAAATGTTAGTCAAAGTTATTATTATTTGATTCTAAAAAAAGAAACTATGACAATTAAAAGTGAATGGAGGTAATATGTGTTTGAAAGTTTGTTATCATAAATATTTATTTATAAAATAAACATCGAGATATGCAATTTATCAATATGACAACTTACAATATTCTGATATCTAATTAATAAAAATTAGATTATTTCATTTAGGAACTTTAATAAGAATTAAATTTTGGAAAAATTACTTAAATACACAACACTTCTTTACCTATTCTCAATATTTCCCTACTCTTTTACTAAAATACAAAAATCCCTTATTTTCCCCAATTCAACTTAACCGGATACTTTATTAGTTTAAGTATCCGTCCGTTATTAATTAAAGTATCCGCGCTGCTATATTAAGTATCCACACTGCTATATTATGTATCCAAAAAACACTAAAAAAAGGGATTTTTTGTAATTAATGAAAGAGTAGGGAAATGAAGTAATTTCTTTCTTATACTATGTCATTTGCCTAATTTTTACTTAAATTTTTATATTTATGAGAAGAGAATAATAACTTAAAGAAACACAATTTTATATACAAACAAACTTTCTAACTTAAAATTAATCTCAATGATTTTCATATGCACAAACAACTTTTGAAGAAGAAGAAGAAGAAGAAGTTAGTGCAATTGTTGAGAAGAAAGCAAAGGGAAAAGCAGAAATGGCGGGTTTGTTGGCATGGGCAGCAGATGTAGTAGGAGGTTCACACAGCAATGATGAAGATGACAACAACCCCAATTCGATCCCTTTAATCTTTACTCCACAACAACAATCATACCTTCTCGATTTGGATCGAAAGGCTACTTCTCTTACTCGTACCATTCAAGATCTACGGCTTAGACTCCCTCCTCCTGACATCTCTGAACGTCTTCCTCATCTTCACGCTCACTCCCTCGCCTCTAATAATGCTCTCACCCTCCAACTTAATGCTCACTCTGCCACCAAAGAACAGGTTTGTCATTTTCTCTTCTTTTAATTACTTCAATTTTTGCTTTTCATCGATTGTTGCTTCTGGGGGTGGATTAAGATTTCAAGTTCTACAATACCCATTACCCTTTTGTGAAATATATGTGGTTATCTTCAGCTAATACAAGTTTAGGCGAATTCAAGATTTCAATTTTATATTTATATCATTGACAAGTGAGGCTAGCTTCAGCACCTTCACCCTCAATTGGGGTTCAATTCATGTAAATAGGAATACTATTGATCCTCCTGATCTTAAGGTAAATCATTTTACATCATGGCTCAATTTGAGGTTACTAAGTACATCATCTTAGATAGGAACGTGTGGAGTGTTGTCTTGCTTTTCTAAAGTTTAGGCCTTTTGGTGTTGTACTAGCTGTATTATTATACTTCTTCATTGTGATATCTATCATTGTGTGTTGGTTGTTGTATTCCGATTATCGCACTATTTTATGGTTCATGGTCTTTTTTATAGGATTTGCACCTTATTAGTTGCTATGTTTTTCCCACTGTTTTCTACTTCCTTGTACTTCGATTTGCTGCACTTGAGCTGAGGGTCTTTCTGAAATAGCCTCTCTACCTCTATGAGGTAGTGGTAAGGTCTACGTACACTCTACCTTCCCCAAACCCCTTGTGGGATTTCACTGAAAATATAATGATTATTTACATGGCATATATTTATGCCCTAGTTAGAAAATACTGGGTTCAGTTGAACCTGTTGGAACTACATTGCATCCTCCTCTGGATAGGCGTGGTTGCACTTGCATCAATTGCTGAAGGAGTGCAACCCCTTCATGGTTCCCTCACATTCCGGTGTCCCTACGTTGCACCCTTTCTTTCCTTTGTCATCCAAATAATATGATATAAAATCAATATCAAGATTTGTTTCAGTGATCAATTTATGATTAATGACAAAAACAAACCCTGCTAAATAAGTGTGTACTGGTAAATGAAGGTCCAGGTCATGTATCAAACCCCAAATTTGACCTTTCACTGGATTCAGAGAAAAAGTAATTGGGGAAAAGGATAAAACTTGCGACCAACGGTTGAGTGAAACTTGAGTGGATTCTTTTCTTTTGCGTTTCTCCCTTTTTGGTAAATGGAGGGACTTGTTCTAGCTGCTACAAACTCCCTTTGTTATGTAGAGATTATTGTCAAGTTACCTAATAAAATTGTATTCAAGTGATGCAAAATGCCGACTACCATAAATTGAATTGCTACGTGAAATTTTGTCTGTTTCTTGGATTTCTTGGTGAGTTCGACAGGTTTAGCAATGAAACTGTTAATGTTGATTGTGTTGGGTACATGAGGTCGGCGAAAATAGCTTAATCGTTTAAACTGAAAATTGTTCAGTGGTCTGTGGTGTCAGTGGTCTGTGGTGCACTGTGTTTATTCTAGATATTTTTTGTGATAAGGAAAAGATGAGGACCAATACATTTTGGGGGATAAATTATTCTTGATATAAATAGGCGCCATCATTATACTAATGTCAATATGCATCATTTTGACATTTTGATATGGTATACTAGGAGGTAGAAGGTTTGACATTCTAATTGCTTTATCACAATGAATAACACATTATAGATCATAGATGTCAGAAATATTGGATTTGGTTTATCTTACCAATCAGCTAGTGGTAGACCATAATACCTTGCTTAATGTATCACACAAAACTTTCAAGCGAGAAGAATCCTCTGAAGTTCCTGCATAGGTATCAGAGGATGTATTAGTACTTAGTAGTGTGAAACTTTTGATTGTTCTCTGGAAATCTATACTGCTTAATTATTTCTCTTTCTATTAATTCTAATGTTATGTACATTATCTATTGATATTTGTGATGAGATTAAGAGATTTTCAGTTCTTTGGCCAAAGTAACATTAAGGAATTTGGAGATGGTATTTTTTACATGCACTCGAATATGCATGCAGAGCTTTGAATTTGAAGTACGATATTTGGTCTACCTTGGTGGCAGGCACAATTAAGAGAAATTACTCTGCAAGAAGAAAATGCCGAGTATGAAAAGGCTATCTCAGATTATGAGAACAGGATTCAGGAGAAGTCACAGGAAGCTGACCTTCTACGCAGCAAGTTGCAGGTTAGTCATAACCTATGTTGCTCGGACTCTTCAAAAATGATGCCGCACCTGGGTCAGATTCTTCAAAAATGCGCTATTTTTGGAGAATTCGACACGTACCCATCGACATTTTTGAAGAGTCCAAGCAACATAGATCATAACTCGTAACTTTCTTGAGAGGATCCTTTTATGATTTACAAAAGAGAAAGGGCATCGTTTATCTATTGTTTTATCATCTGATTGCATGTCCAACTGTTAGAGGCCAGGCGAACTTCTCTGACAAGTACTCGTAAAAAATAACTGTTAATGTGAATTTCTTCGTAAAACCAGGAACCATATTTCATGCCATGTTAGAATTTTAGCACCCCCTAGGCCCTAGAAAAAACTTCATGCAAAGAGTCTCTGTCTCTCTCTCTCCCCCTCCCTCTTAATTAAGAACTGACTTCCTTTCCCGCTATCTGGTGCAGTCATACACTAATGTTAGCACTGGATTGCCCAGCACAGATGAGCCCTATGCTTAGTTATGTAACAAATTCTTTTACTAATCGTACTTGTACGGTAAGTTATATTACAACAACAACATACCTAGTGTAATCCCACAAATGGGGTTTGAGGAGGTAGGATGTACCCAGACCATACCCCTACTGTTTCCAGTAATCCCTCGGCACAGGATATGTTATGTTATTACCTGAATTAAATGTCTCAAGTTATTACTGATTATATTTTCACCTTCAGCCTGTCCACTGATTCCTTTATATGCAATCAACTTTGTTTCTGGGATCTTCATTGTTCAACAATTCTGGAACATTATGCAATTTACAGGAAATGGACTTAATGGAAGAAAACATAAAGTCAGAGTTACAACGAGCACAGGCTGCAGCAGCCAGTGAGTCTGTGAAATCAAATGACTATTTGATTAAAAATAATGGTGAAGATCAAGAAGATGAGGAATTTGCAAATTCTGCGTTGCTGAAGAAATTAGAGGAAAAGAAGAAGGAACTGGTGTGTAGCTTAGCTTTTCTCACTTTGCATCATAATAGCCAATGTAAATTACTTTTCGTTCTTTTCATCTGCTTCTGCTGATCGATTTTAATTAGACATCTCTGGAAGGAGCTGTTCATGACCTGGAGAAAAAATGGGCAGAAGTGCAAGATTATGCACTCAAGCAACCTTCCCCAGGTACACCTAACTAATAACATATATTAGCTAACATTGTTATGGATAATGTTCATCAACTCCTACTGTGTGGTCAGACCATATGATATATTTTGTTGTCTTAAATTTCTTTCCCTTGCTTATCAAGGAACCAGTTTCTCTCAAGTTTCTTCTTTTCCGTGCCTTAAATGCATCGCACTTGATTCTGAATAAATAATGGAAAGCTGCTTAAAAAATTCAGGGGAATAAAGCTGTTAATTACATATTGACATTTTTTGTTGTTGTTATATATTGACATTTTATAGCATGACATGCCTAAAGTCTGATCTTGTCATGCTATTTCTTTCAGCTCAGCGAGAGAAAATATTGGATAAGCAGCTTCATAGCCTAATAGAGCAACTTGCTGCAAAACAGGTGAATGATTTTGAAAATTATTTAGCATTCAGAGGCTGCAGTGCAGCCTTTTGCGCAATGGGTTTTGGAAATTGTACTTTTGGCACGAAACACATATATACTCTCTATGTTTCAATTTGTTTGTTTGTATTTGCCTTGACACGAAATTTAATAATGTAAATAAGAAATTTTGAATCTTGTGGTCTTAAACTAAAGATATGTAGAATGTACCAAAATGTCTCGTAATCTTGTGGCAGAAAGTTGAAATTAAAGAGTTGCCAAAAAAGGAAAGAGACATTCTTTTTGAATCATGCTAAAAAGGAAAGTAAGACAAACAAATTGAAAAACAGAGGGAGTATATGTGTAGAAAAATTAAAATTTTAATAAATATTAAATTCTGAACACATAATTTCAAAAGTACAATGACTTTAGTTTCAGAATTGAACCCATTTATTTTAAATCTAGATCCGCTTGTGTAGGCATTGTGTTATGCTATTTTTTTTTTTATCGTTTGTGGCTCTCTAATCTTTTGTTTTTTCATCTACTCTAGGCCCAAGCAGAGAACCTTGTTCATGAAGTTCATCTAAAGGAGATGGAATTAGAGAAATTAAATGGTCTTTGGAGGAAGCTCGAAGCAAGCAATGCAGATATGAATGCCACTCGGAATAGGTATCCAAGAAGCAACATTGACAGGGGACGTGTTTCTTCAGATTATATCGTTGATCCTCGTCAAAAGCCTGGCAGACTGGAGAATTTGCACAAGCTTACGTTGCTCAGGTCGGCTTTCGTTGTGTACATTTTAGCACTCCATATTTTAGTATTCATTAAGATTTCATTCTAGAGTTGAGCAGAGTAGTGTTTTTAACTGTAAAAATCCCTACATACATCCCAAAAATACAATGATGTAGATTTTTACTTGACGATTAACATGTATATGGTGTAATTCCAGAGTAGAAATGTTTAAACGTTCACAATGTTGTTGTCTTCTAAATTGCAAGCATTGTTCAGTGAATCAATCCATGAACTTTTCCTTCTCACCGCACCCTTGTTTGTCCGAGATACAAAACGAGTGCCACTGGAAAAGAACTGGATTGATTTATTCTATGGTGAAGCATCCTTATTGCACACTCACATAATCTTTGCTGAGAGATAGGAGCATTCGATGGAATTGGTCAACACACTTGCTTCTAGATAGATGTGTGGGATTAGGGGTGTCAACTGGTGGACGGGTTGGGTTGAAATTAGAGATATTAAAATGGGTTGAAATAGAAATTGGGTTGGGTCTTTACCCGCCCAAGTTTACTTTGGGCTCAAATGGGCTTAAAAACGGGTTTGGTTTTGACCCACCCAATTTGACCCGCTTAATTCAATAATTTTAATATATTGTTATTTAAGTTTTATAACTACAATTTGAATTTCAACTAAAGAAAATTTAAAAAAGAAGTTACAAATGGATAGATAAATCCTAAAAGATATTATAAAATAGATAGTAATTCATACCTTTAATATAGAAACATATATTACATCAATGCAAATAACGGGTTGAAATTGGAGATCAAATTGGGCTCAATTGAGGATTCTCCTAAATGGGTTAGGACTTGAATGGGTTGAAATTGAATCCAATTCAAGTTATCTTTAGCCCAACCTTTAAAATTATGGGTGGGTTGCCTACAATTGGGCTGAATTTTGACACCTCTATGTGGGATCAATGGGTCGTGCTAGCTACTGCCCACCCTTTCTTCCTCGTCTGCTCTGAGAAATTGTGTGAACGGAGAGGGAGTAGAGGAGAAGGAGTTGCACACTTACTTGAGCAGTGAGAGCTTGGCCACAAAAATAACTTAGATTGGTAAAACACCTATGTATGTTATAGAAAGGAAAGACGAAAGCATCGAATGGTGAAGTGATTTAATAGTGCAAGTACTAAGACTCTTTTTCACTTCAAATAAAAAGGAAAAACTAATGCACTAAGCGTGCCTCAATCTCAAGCAAGTTGAAATCAATTATACAAATTCTCACTGTAACAGTATTCTTATTAAGCTCATCTCCTTTCAATAAAAGTAATACGTAATAAAGATTACAATTTTTCTATATTTTCGACTGACTTATAAATCTCTGACACGACTTTAATTTTTTTTTTAAAAAATGTTTGGTTGAACTTAACTCTTAGCTATACTTATTACTGTTTCATAAATTGAAGGTTTTCTTCATGGGATCTCCTTCCCTCAAACATCAACATATGAAGCAAGAAATCACTCCAAGAATCAATAGGACCAGGCAAACACCAATGCACACAATCATTATACAAAACAACATTCTCATTTGGCCAATGCCCATATCTACTTGGATGTCCATCTGGTCTCAACAACATGGCTTGTGTTGTGTCCAATAATCTAAACCTTTTCCCCTTTTTCTTCCCTTCCTTTTCTGCTGTCTTAAATTCTTCAACTTGAATTGTATACAACTCCAAGTTTAACCCCTCTAAAGATGTTTCATTGCTTATAAATGGCTTTCTCCTCACACAATTCCCACCCTTATTCCATTCTCCACCTTCAAAATGAGAAGGTGCAAATGTCCTAACAAAAGTTATGCCCTTAAACTTTTCCAAGTTGTTGATAGTCCTCAAAACTGTCCTGATTGCTTTCTGGTAGCCATAAGTAGATGGGAGGTCTGTAACATTTGGAAGTCCACAATACCTGCAACAACCGGTTAGTTTCACATATACTCACTAAACTTTACCAAGTATAACAAAAAAGTCACAAAACACTATCTTTCGTTACATTAACTAATGTTTAGTGATCATACGTGAAATTAATCGTACCTGCAGCCAACTAGTTGATTGTTCTCATAGTAAACACTGCATCTAGTAAACCAATGGCCACCATTGAAGATGACATAGTCAAATTCTTCAATTTGACTTAACCATTTGTCATCAGCTTCATCAAGATAAAGGTTGAATAGACCAGTTTTTGTTGGACCATCAGCATCTGCTTCTTTCATTTTTACCAAGAATGGTGACCAATATGTTGCAAGGGTAAAGTTGTAATCAACATATTTCCACCTTTTAAAATTTTCATCTGGACTAATAGAGTCATCAATTGGATATACTGCCTACACACAAAAAAGAAAAAAAAATCATGATTAAACATGACATGACATATCTCTAGCTCACTGAGGACATGACATGACATATCTCTAGCTCACTGAGGACATGATATTAGATAAGAGAGTATGGAGGGCGAAAATTATAATAGATGGTTAGTTGATAGTAGAGTATTTTCTTTCCTTCCTCGTGAAGGAGCGAAATTCTAGTCTGAAGCATCTATTTGTTTCCTTACCACTATTATTATTTTTATGCTAGCATTATCTTATTCTTCGATTTTATTATTACTGTTATTTCATTTATTTTGACTATCTATGATATTTTACACATTACTTTTTATTCTCTCTTCTTTCAAATTTAGTCTCGAGCCGATGATCTATTAAAAAAAAACTTGTTTTCCCCTTAAAATAAAGTTATTCTCCTCAGATTCATTTATATGGGAAATAAAATTATATTATTATTATTTATCACTAGAGGTGTATTTTAGGCTAACTTATGCCAATCAAATCAAACAATAATAAAACATAGATTCCAGTATAAATTTTTGTTATATTATCGGTATTTATAAGTTAATTAAAAAATAATTTATTTATTAATTTTGTATTTTATCCCAAAGTCGTCATAGTTTTATGTATCTTTTACTACATAAGAAATAATTTATTTAAAAACTCATAATATAAGTGCTCCTGGACGACCCCTTCCTTTTAATTTATAATTGATGAAATAATACAATTTTTTATAAAGACATTATTAATTGTCTACTGAAGCGAATATTTTATTTAGACACATGAAGTAGCACATGTGGTGTTTAGCAGCCTGGACAAAAAAAGGAGAAAAAAAAAGTATCGATATTTTATGGGGAATCTTTCTTATTCTTTAACTTAATATTTTTAAATTAACAAAATATCTATTTTTAAAAGGGGGAAAAGATAAACATCCATTTTTTTGGACTTTGGTTATCAATTATTTAATCAACAAATCTGTGCAAAGGGACAGTTATCCTCTGAATTTCTTAATTATTATTATTATTATTATTATTATTATTATTGAGGGAATAATAATGTTAGCGAGGAACCCACGCTGTCACTTTGGACTCTTTCAGATTTTGTCAGTGACTCTGATAGCTTCAAATCTAAGATATATATATATATATATATATATTATTATTATTATTATTGGTTGAGACGGATTTAAAATTTGAATAATTATAAAACGATTTTTTTTATGATAGTAATTTTATTTTATAATATCAATTACTCAGTGAAATTCGAAAAAAGTATTGGAATTAGTTGAGCAATTGACAATATGCTACAATATCGTTCGCTGCTAGTAGTTTTAAATGTAGATATTTGATTTAATTTTATAAGATGATAAAAATTTCAATCTGTTAATTTTGGGATTTTTCTAAAGAATATAAACCAAATACAAAAAAGAAAGAAAAGGAAAAAGTACCCCTAAATGAAGTTCTAGAAAAAGAAAGATGAAAATAGTGATGGGATAAGAAAATAGTGATTGGGATACAATTTGTATCTTGTTTGGTTGCCATGTTTGGGATAAACTTATCCCACCATTTTTATCATACTGATGGGATAAGTTATCCCATATACATGGTGGGATAAGTTATTCCAGTATAGCTAACCCTAGGATGACTTATTTCCAACCAAACGACCCAGGGCTTGAACGTATATTATATATAACCCGTATATATAATGGGTTAGAATATCTATATTCTTTTACGTATTTGAGGTTGGGACTTTTTATTAGAAAAAGATTAGTGACTTTGTTCATCTATCTACCAAAAATCTAAATCATGATTTGAAATTATTAATTTAGATAAAAATAGTTGATTTGAAGTTGATTGTAATGGTAATTAATGCAATATAAATTTAAAATTATATTTTTATATGTACACATAATTTTTTTATAATTTGTAATAACATTCCCAAATTATGATCAAAGAGTTCTATGGCAAAATAATGGTATTGCTAGAGATAATTCTAATCAACGAGTTGAGACAATCTACATTGTATATCGAAGCACCTCATAAATAAACTATTTTGAGAATAAGGACATGATTGTTAATTTTATATTCACAAGGAAACTAAGAACTAAAAAACAGTTGAAACTTCAAGTCCAAAACTTCTTGGTGTCTTCAACAGAATATTACCTAAACTTTGAAATACATCTATTTTTGTTAAACCAAACCCAACCTATTCAATAATACAGTACAACATGTGTGCACGCAACCCAAGATAAGCATAAAAAGTTAAATAATAAAAATTTAGTGATAGACAAAATTTTATAATTAAAATAATAAAATTTTATGTCAATTTCATTTAGGTGTAGATTAACACATTTCATAGCTAATTTCATGTTTTCTTATTGTGTAATTAGCAATAAATATGTATGTATTGTATAATAATAATTTAAATTATATATATATATACATAACATAGATAAAAGTTCTTTACATTATCAGTATAATTTATTAACTTTTCATGATTAATTATTATTTTTATCAAGTTCTTAATTCTTATGAATTTATTCTATATCTTTTACATAATATTTAAACTCGTATAAAACTCAAAGGACGTAACGGTATAGGCAATGAAACTATAAGAAAGAAGTATGAAGAGGAAAATAGGTACCCGGGACAAGAGACATATTAAAGATTGCATTTGGTTTCTTCCAACGGAATCTCCAACAAATGCCAATGACTTGTTTCTCATAATATCCAAGAATTGGAATGGGTTGAAGATGGGCAATTCACATCCTTTAGGCTTCCATCTATTAAAAATATAAAATCGAATAATTATTTTTCATTTATTTTCGAAAGAATATGATTGATTAAAATTGCTTATCCTACGATTCAAATTTCCAACATACCTCCATTTCAAGAAGTCGGTATCAGGCCTTCCATATTTCATGCAATTTTGGTGTTCATGGATCGCCCAACAAGTGGTGTTTGTATAATATGGTCCATCAGGATTCGGAATCCACTCTCCTATTGAAATATCACATGTTTCATCATCCATAATCTTTATCTCCATTTCTTCAATATGATATGTGGATGATTTTTCTGACTCATGATTTGCTAAATTTGTAGCACTATACCACTTAGAAGTGTAGTGAAGAGGGATAATACCTAGAATAATTAATGTTAAAGCTAGAAGTATGAATACTTTTGGAGTTCTTTGAGATGCATTATTGGACAACTTTTTCCCACAAGGGAACTCCATTTGCTTGGAGCTAGATTCTTCAATGGAAGATTGAAAGTGAAAGCAAAGATTGGAGTAGAAGCATAAGAAGTTAAGCTTATAAAAAATAAGTTATGGAAAATGGCATCAAGAAAAAACAAAGGACTAGTTGGCACTTACATGTGACACAAGCAACGTGCTAGTAGTATACTACTAATTATTAGATTTTAGTTGATGGAGCTTAATTTTGTGCCTCGATAGTATATATATAACTTTTTTATGCCAGATCTCTAGAATTTACATTTAGTTGATGAACTGTGCTTAATTTTGAACATGTCTACAATTTAACTTTAATGATATATCATGTATTAAATCTACAAATGCATATACCTTAGATTAACTTTTTATTCACAACTCTTATATGGTAAGCCAAAAAATAAAATAACAACTTGGCATGTCTAGTTAAATTACATGAAAGTTCTTTACAATAAAGTCAATGTACATCTAGATGGCATAAATCCTTTACTTGTGCAAACACTTATTCTCCTTGGATACCACCTTTTGGATCCCATTATTATTAAAACTTAAAAGGGTGAGATAGGACCCAACTTGCTCACTCTATCTAGATGGATAATTGAGGAGCACATTAATCAAACTATTGCAAGTGTAAAATTTTGGTGAATAATAATTCAATTATGTAATAAATTATCACTTATCAATTTTTAACTTATAGATTTCTCCTCATCTCTTGCTGGATTAGACAATAGTAACATGCCAAATCTACATTATATTAAGTTTAATTAAAGATACTTTGGATCCAAGAAAACTATTATTCTTCAATGAATATATATATACCAAACGATCGGAGTAAGTTTATATTTTATTTTCATATATTATCAATATATCATTTGTGTTAATGATTTGATGATTTTGTATTGAAGTTTTATCTCAATTTTTTTTAGAGTGGAAGGTACAAGTTACAAACTCTTTTGACATAAATGAAATATTTCATAATAAGTTATAATTAACGGATTGTTTCAGAAATTATATACCTAAATATTTGAAAATATTGCATAAATATTCACCTATAATTTGTTACTGAAAGGATACTGTAGTGGTTAACTTAAAGAAACAAGTGATAAGTATTGTTCCAATCTGTGATCGAGCAGTAAGATGCGATAACTAGGTAAAGCACCAGCACTTTGCACGGTGGTGAACTATCTCAATAAGCTTATTTATAATCGTTCGATTTTGTTTTCAAGTGAGTACACTGAATTGTCAAACCTTGCTAACAAAGCCCAAAAGCACTTGAAGAATGGAGACTTGACCTTGAACCCTAGCTTGAATCTTCTTCAAACTTCTAGAGAGAGAAATATTTGGAGAGGAATAACTTTGGTCTTCTTTTAGATTTTTAGGAGAATGACTTGAATGAAATAATTTGGGGACAGAATCACTTATATAGGGGTCTTAGACATAGGCAAAACGACGTAGTATAGGGATAAATTAATTAGGAAAATACCCAACTACCCTTAAAAATAACTGCCGAGTACTGCTGACCGATGGACCTTGACCGATGGTCCGTCCTGCTGGTCCGTCGTTCGTGGTCAGAAACTCCCATTTGGTGTCATGATCCACGGACCCTCAACCATGGACCGTAGTCTGACCGACGGTCTGTCCATCGGTTAGGCCGTAGTCTCATGGCTTCTGAATATATTGGGTGCCGAATCCACGGACCACACCTACGGTCTGTGGTTCCATCCACGGGCCATGGTTGGTCTCCGTCGATGGCACCTGGAAACTTTGAAATCTTTCTATGTTGTCCGTTCTCGAATTCGATGTGTTACATTATCTCCCCCTTGGGATCATTCGTCCTCGAATGAGATTCTAGACATCACAAAATGATAAGGACTCTAAACTAGCAACCCATCATGCATGCAATTTCATCTAGACGCACACAACCAAAGAGGAACTTCGATTCCAAGCTAAACATATTCAAAGCATCATAAGGTAGATAGGAACTAGACCTAGCAGCCCAATATGCATGCACTTACTAAATTACTCATATCCGAAGAGAAACTACCATCTCCAAGCTAAAAGCATGTTCATATCATCATATCATGAAATCCATATGCAACTCATACTCAAATGCATATATCCAAGGAGGAAACATCAACTCCAAGCTAAAGCATGTTCAACAATTCATCTCATGAAGTCTATAGGCAACTCATACTCAATGCACAACAACATGAGGGAAATTAATCATATAAACTCATTTTCTTTCAAAACACAACTTCTTCATGAACATGCATAAGATAAGGAAATCATGGGAATATCTAAAACACATGACACCAAAACAAAGAGTAAACCATGGGGAACTCATTACCTCAAGCTAGAGTAGGAGTAGAAGGAAAAATATGAGGATATCGGGACATCATATCGGTCTTGGCCTCCCAAGTAACACCCTCAACTAATTGATTCCTCCACAACACTTTCACGGAAGCAACTACTTTATTTCTCAACTTCTTAACTTGCCGGTCTAAAATTTCAACTGGAACTTCCTCATAAGAAAGATTTTAATTAACTCCCAAACCTTCTAAGGAAACTATAAATGTCGGATCTCCAACACACTTTTTCAACATAGAGACATGGAAAACTGGATGCACCGATGCCAAATCATTAGGCAACTCAAGCTCATAAGAAAGCTTACCAACACATCTGATATGGGCCTACATAACGGGGACTAAGCTTCCCTTTCTTATCAAACCTCATTACACCCTTCATGGGTGAGATTTTCAAGTAAACCCAATCATGAACATCAAACTCAAGATCTCTTCTTCTAACATCGGCATAGGACTTCTGTCGACTTTGGGCTGTTTTCAACCTTTCCCTAATAAGTCGGACTTTCTCTATAGCCTCATGAACTAACTCGGGTCCTATAAATGCAACTTCACCCACCTCAAACCAATCTACAGGAGATCTACACCTCCTACCATAGAGAGCCTCAAATGGAATGGAGCCATACCAATACTCGAATGGTAGCTATTGTTGTAAGCAAACTCAAACAATGACAAATGGTCATCCAAATTATCCTTAAAATCAATGACACATGCTCTCATTATATCATCCAAAGTTTGGATAGTACGCTTCACTTGCCCATCAGTTTGTGGATGAAAAGCCGTGTTAAGCTTAACACGAGTACCAAGGCCCTTTTGGAAAGATTTCCAAAACTGAGAAGTAAATTGAGTACCGTGATCGGAGATAATGGATAAGGGCAATCCATTCAACCTTACCATTTCCTTCAAATACAACTTCGCATAACTTTCTGCCACATAAGAAACTTTGACAAGAATAAAATGAGCCGATTTCGTCATTCGTTCTACTATGACCCAAATCAAATCATATTATCACCGTGTACAAGGCAACCCTACTATGAAGTCTATATTCAAATCTTCCCACTTCCAAGTAGGAATACTAATGTATTGGGATAAACCTCTCGATTTCTGATGCTCAAGTTTCACTTGTTGGCAATTAGGACACTTCGCCACAAATTCCGCAATATCTTTCTTCATCCCATTCCACCAATAGACCTCCCGCAAATCACGGTACATCTTGGTGCCTCCCGAGTGAATGGAATACCGAGAACTGTGGGCTTTTGATAAAATTCGTTCCCTTAAGTCATCAACATTAGGAATGCACAAACGACCTTGATATCTTAGTACACCATCTCCCCCTTGGGAGAAAGCCTCAACGAACTTTCTAAGTACCGCTTCTTTCAATTCTACTAAGGTCGGATCAAGACATTGCGTGGCTTTCACATTCGTCCCAGAAGACAAATCTGAACTATTCTGAACCATAACACCACCTTTGGTGGAGTCCATTAATCGAACACCTAATCGGGTCAATCTATGTACATCTCGTACCAATTCTCTTTTACCCTCTTCTATGTGGGAAACACTACCCATTATTAGTCGGCTAAGAGCATCCACCACCACATTTGCCTTACCGGGGTGATAGAGAACACTTATATCATAATCCTTAAGTAACTCAAGCCACCTTCTTTGGTAAAGATTAAGATCTTTCTAATTAAACACATATTCCAGACTCTTATGGTCGGTGAAAACATCTACATGAACACCATACAAATAGTGCCTCAAAATCTTTAAGGCAAAAACAACCGCCACTAATTCAAGATAATGGGTTGGATAATTCTTCTCATGAACCTTAAGTTGCCTTGAAGCATAGACAATAACCTTCCCATTTTGCATAAGCACACATCCTAACCCAATTCTTGAGGCATCACAATAAACAACAAAACCATCTGTCCCTTCCGATAAAGTCAGCACCAGAGCGGAAGTAAGTCTATCTTTTAATTCTTGAAAACTCTTCTCACATGCTTTAGACCATATGAACTTAGCCTTCTTTTGAGTCAAAACTGTGAATGGAGAGGCAATCGAAGAGAACCCCTGAACAAACCTACTATAGTAACCACCTAAACCCAAAAAACTTCTAATGTCCGAAGGAGTTAGAGGTTTAGGCCAACTCTTGACCACATCCATCTTCTTAGGATCTATCTCAATACCCTTACTAGAAACAATATGACCAAGAAAAGCTATGAACCTTAGCCAAAACTCACATTTGCTAAACGTCACAAAAAGTTGTTGGTCCTTTAAAATTTGCAACACAATCCTCAAATGATTGTTGTGATCATCCTCACTTTTCGATTAAATCAATATATTATCAATGAACACAATTACAAACATATCGAGGTATTGTCTAAACACCCTATTCATCAAATCCATAAAAGCCGCTAGAGCATTAGTCAAACCAAATGACATCACCGAAAACTCATAATGATCATACCGAGTTCTAAAAGTTGTCTTTGGAATATCATCTTCCTTCACCCTCAATTAGTGATAACCCGACCTAAGGTCAATCTTGGAAAAGTAACTCGCTCCTTGGAGTTGTTCAAATAAATCATTTATTCTTAGAAGAAGATACTTATTCTTAATAGTCGCCTTGTTCAATTGCCGGTAGTCAATATACATACGAAGGGAACCATCTTTCTTCATGGATGAGTTATTCTTAGAAAGAGTTTTGAGGAAGTCATGAGACTCGAGAGAGGCTTGAGAGAAGCCCATGAGTGAGTTAAGTGTTGAGTTTCAGAGGAATGCACTCATATTCATATGAATCGTGCTTTCAAGCTAAAAATGATATGTACTTTATTCTCTAAACCTTGTTTCAATTGAGACCCTTATGAAGAAGTTTATTGATAGTTTGGGTAGTATTCTCACCCGAGAGATAGTATGAGTTATGAGATTATGAGCAGTAGTGGTGAAAGTACTACCTAAAGTTAGAGGAAGGTATGCAGAGGTTAAGTTATCTAAGAAAGGGAGATAGTGATGAGGCAAGATATGTTATTATAGTCATGCACCTAGTAAGTTATTAATGAGGATTTTCCCCCTATGAATAGACTAAGAAGTGATGAGTTCTGAAGATTTCATGATATAAGATAAAGGAATAGTTACTATTCAGGATGAGTTAGAGTATACTTTAACCAGAAATGAGTTTATAATAATGTGTCATTGTGTTAGTAACAACCAAGTATATGTGTTGAATAGAATAGCAGGAGTATTCATGAGGTGATAGATCTAAGCTACACTTATAATTATTGAGGAAGAACCCATAATATTCAGAGGGTTAAAGAAATAATTAGACAATGATGTATCGTGAATGGGTAAATAGTACTTAAGTTGTGAAAGGAAGTGTGACGGTAAATTATAAGTATGAATACTGATAGGTGAAGATTGACTACTTGTCATGAGTTCTTAGTGAGCTAGTGTTTATTATATTTTATCTAGTACTTGTAAGTTACTATAGTAAGAGGGCAATCATATTGATATCCGGGTTTAGTAATAAACAAGCTTGAATTTGATATGAGTGTCGTAATCAAAAGAATGGAAACATAAGAGTGATGATGTTAGTCTTGAGATCTGATCTTGTAGACTTTACATAGATTAGGTGAAGGTTTGGGATGTTAGTTGCAATGAATATGAGTGGTACAAGTGAGATCCTAACTTTTAGATAAGGGCATCAAAGTGTGGCTAAGTCATAAGAGTAACAAGAGCATTAAGAGGTGTAACCGAGATTATATGTGATCAGACGAGGTTCCAATTAAGTAAATGATTGTTCATATGTGCGTAGATAGTATATTTGAGCTTTCAATATGGAATAGAATGATGTAAGCAGTGTTTTTTTCCTTAAGAGTTAGATGAAGCGGCCTTATAAGACAATGAGAAAAGGTTAATATAAGCATGTTAGAAAGAGGTCTTAGAAGGGGTCTTTATACCTGCTTATAGAGGGTTCAGTAGCCATGAGATAAGCCTTTCTTGAGTATTGGAGTAAATGGAATGTAGACCAATTTAGAGATGATAGAATAGATCCATAACTTTAGAGTGTCAACTCCAAACCTAAGGGGGAGATGATAAGATGAGAAATCAAGTCAAAAGTTGAGAATAAGATAGTGATGTCTTCAAAAAGAGTTCTAGAGATATATCAACCCATTCATAATATTGTGTATTCCTCAAGTTCAGTTATTACAACATCATGTTGATATTCCTAATAGCTAAATTGTGTCTATGACCTATGCTTATGCACTTCAGAGAGATTTACATCTATGCTTAGTTCCCAGAATGAGGGACAAAGACCTTAGCTCGTTATTCTCAAGCTTAATCCATAAAGTTATGGATATAAGCCTCATGATATGAATCTATTCATATAAGCATTCATGTCTCACAATATGTTGAGTCTCATAAATTCATGATTTACTTTTAATGCCTAGCAACATAATGTTATATCATGCATATTCTTATATCAGACATCTCAAATGAATCGTGCTTATGATCTTTCGCCCTAAAGTTCTTTTAGTAATCCTTTTTAGTTTTGGGAGTGGTGTTGTTGATAGTAGTTGAGTAATGATAGAAGAAGAGGGTTGATGTTCCTTATTTTGGTAGTTGTAGTTTTCATATTCCATCTAAAATTATAATGTGGAGGAGGAATAAAATGGTTTTTTTACCATGAGTAATAGTTAAACGAGAGTAATTAGTCTGTTCTTGTTAGTAATATGAGAAAGCTTAGTTGGTAGAAGTGACGATAGAATAAGGAATTCTTATATGGATTGGTTAGTAGGAGTCCATGGAGTGGTTATAGTACTCTGCGTAAATGGTGTTGGTAGCATGTGAATGAATGCATGATGCATTAGGTGTTTCTTGATATGGGCTCAAGGAGAAGTATTCTTGGGATGAGATTCCCTATAGAGGTATATAACCTGAATCTTGTGGTTTAGATAAGTATAACAATCTCATATTTAGCACCTTGTGAATTAGAGATTAGGCTTGAATACAGTAAGAGTAAGCGATTTGATTTACACGTTTGTAAGAGTAGTCACATACTCTAGTGGGAGTTAGGAGTTGCAGCTAATGATGTCACGCCCCAAAGCAACCCTAGGACGCGGACACGGGACCTCGGATCACGAGCGATCCCAAACTAGCCCTGCTGGCATAACATAAGCATACTATGATAACTAAAATAAGATAATTCTGTGTGGAAGCTTTAACATGAGACAAACTAGAAGTGATGGGAAATACCCATTCTAAGTCTGAATATAAAATCTGAGAGTTTAATAACGAATGAAATATCAAACTCCAAGCTAAAACTGAATCTAATAATGTCTGAAATAAAGCCTCCAACTGACTAGAGATGTTGGGACATACCCCAGTTAAATCTAGCAAACTCTGAAACTGAAGACTGAAAGTGAAAAGATAACCATGTCAACTTTCCTCGAAGAATGAGGACTCACAACTGATGTTGCTGAACTGAAGATCGGGAACCGATCTAGGCGTGATCTGGATGCTGAGGACTTGAACCTATATCACGAGAAGATGTAGCGTAGAGTATGCGTCAGTACTTGAAAGGTACTGAGCATGCATGATAGAATAAAGTTGAAAAATATACATAACTGAACAAAACATATAACTGAGCAATGATGTAAGATAAGCATGATACTATATTGGAAATACTGAAATGAACTAACTGAATGCAATGACCAAGTTTATAACATGTTGAAACTGAATACTGAACTGTAGCTAATAACCTGGTCAATGCAATAGAATATGACTGTGGGAGCTACTAATAACTGACATAAAACCACGTGAGCTAAATGTGGAGTCCGATGTATACACCCCATCAAAAGGACCCAATATACCCTGCCAGAGGTATAGAGGCATGACTGACGTGATCACTACAATGTAAAGCGCACAAAGGGGACTTATAAACCTATGCGGGTACGGAGTTCTGGGAATATGAGGGTGGCAGACCCTAGTCCAACTCGGTATTAAGTCTACTCCCAACTAATTATGTAAATAACACATTATGAATGATTTTCTGTAATACTGGATAGCTCAAAATACTGACATGCTAACTGAACGTGCAACATTTATGCACTGATAAAGAAACATTCATAATTGGAGCATGTATAACTGAATAAACTAACCTAGCATGTGTAATTCATGAACTAAACGAATCTACACTACTAGGGTTTTGAATTTCATGCAAGAACTTAAACAACAACATTATAATCTGATTTGGATCATTCTAACAGCTAAAACCTAACAATTTCAAACATGCAAGAAACGCTAAGTCTAGATAATATCAAGGGAATCAAGATTCTTACTGAAATCTAGGGATCTAATGGGCGAAAGGAACCCACTAGTTAAATCCCACATGCCTGGTGACGAATTTCACTAAGAAATCTTTCAATTTCGGGGTTGGAATGGATGAAAACCTTGCTGCATTTTCCTGAAGGGCTGCTCGACTTTTTCTCTAATTTTTACTCTAAGTATCGCTTGATTTAGGTGAAAGATTGATTAGGTTAGGTTCTAATTTAGTTTCTAGGCTAAAACTGACCAAAACCACATAGTTTTGGTGTCCAACGCTTAAGAGAAAAGACCAAAATGACCCTACTTAAAAATTCGACGGGGCTGACCACGAACTCTATGACGGACCGTCACAGGGACCATGGACCATCAAGATGGTCATGGTCCTTGGACAGTTGCTGTTGGTTTTGGAGGCTTCGACCATGAGCCCTACCACCGCCTGTGTGAAGGACCACAGACCATGAAGGTCGACGTGGTTCTTCACTTGTGTTGGTGGTCCTACTGGCCCAGGTCTACGGAACCTCCCATGGCCCATCATCAAGACTATGGCCCGTGGAGGGATCCGTGGTCTAATATCAGGGCCTGGGGAATTCTGACTCTCCAACACGGGCACCAGTACGACCCGTGAGGTATTCCACGGCCCGTAAAGGGTCCCGTGGTCCACCTCTACTGGAGAGTGCTGAAGTCCACGGGTAGGTCAACGGAGCGTGGACCCTATCATGGTCCGTGAACCCTGCTGCGGTTTACTAGTTCAGGTGATTTCTGCTACACTTTTCTAGGTCTGGTTTCCGAGGTGTTACAATATCTCCCCCTTGGGAACATTCATCCTCGAATGAAGTCTAAAATAGCTGGATAGGGAGGGAAAGAGCTGCAACCCTACCACTAATTTCTAGAACCTAATTTATGACTGAACTAGGTTCCAAGACCATGCAAATACGCTTAAAATTCATGTATAAACTAAAGGAACATGAAACTAAGACTGAATATATGCTTGAGTAACTGAAAAACTGGAGAGGAACTATTCCCTCAAGCTGGATTGGAATCTAAAGGAAAGAGATGAGGATACTTGGCCTTCATGGCTGCTTCTGCTTCCCAAGTTAGCTCCCTCTACGGACTGACTCCTCCACCAAACATTCACTGAAGCAACTTCTTTGTTTCTCAACCTTCGAACTTGACGATCAAGAATCTCAACTGGCACATCCTCATAAATGAGACTATTGTTCACAGCCACACTCTCTAAAGGTACTATGGATACTGGATCACCCACACACTTCTTCAACATCGAAATGTGAAAGACCGGAGGCACTGCTACTAGTTCTACTAGTACCTCTAACTCATAAGCCACTTTACCAACTCTTTTCAAGATCTTGTAAGGGCCTACATATCTAGGGCTGAGCTTCCCTCTCTTGCCAAATCTCATCACCCCTTTCATAGGTGACACTTTCAGGAAAACCCAATTATCAACTTGGAACTCCAAGTCCCTTCTCCTTACGTCTGCATAGGACTTCTGGCGACTCTGGGCTATCTTAAGTCTATCTCTGATGAGCTGCATTTTTTCCACAGCATCATGAACCGAATCTGGCCCTATCAAGGCTGCTTCACCTACTTCAAACCAATCAATTGGAGATCTGTACCTACGCCCATATAATGCCTCATAAGAGGACATCTGAATGATAGAATGGTAGCTATTATTGTAGGCAAACTCTATAAGAGGAAGGTGATCATCCCAACTACCTTTGAAGTATATCACACAAGATCTCAACATGTCCTCTAAGGTCTGAATGGTACGCTCTACCTGACCATCCGTCTGTGGCTGAAATGTTGTGCTAAGATTAACCTGAGCACCAAGATCTTTCTGAAATGACTTCCAGAAATAAGAGGTAAACTGATGACCTCTATCTGAGATGATAGACAAAGGAACTCCATGCAACCTGACTATCTCATTAATGTAAATCTTGGCGTAGTCCTCTATCGAGTCTGTAGTCTTGATAGCCAAAAAGCGCGTAGACTTAGTAACTCTGTCAACTATCAGCCAAATGGAGTCAAGCTGTCTGCGAGTGCGAGGCAAACCTGTAATAAAGTCCATGTTGATCACTTCCTACTTTCAAGTAGGAATGTTGTTCTCTTGAGTCATACCCCCTGGTTTATGATGTTCAACCTTCACTTATTGGCAATTGGGGCACTTAGCCACAAAATCTGATATATCCCTCTTCATGCCATTCCACCAAAAGACTTCCTGCAGATCACGGTACATCTTAGTGGTGCCTGGATGAATAGAATATCAGGAGTTATGGGCTTCTGCAAGAATCGGTTGTCTCAACTCACCCACCTTAGGAACACATAATCGACCCTGATAGCGAAGAACACCATCTCCCCCTTAGGAGAAAACCTCAACCCTCTACTGATGGACTGCACTATTTAGTTGAAGTAATATAGGATCACTATCTTTCCTTTCCTTAGCCTCTGCTACCAATGAAGATTCTAACCCATTCTGAACTGTTACACCACCATCTAATATACTCATAAGGCGAAATCCTAAGCGAGCAAGCCTTTGAACATCCTTTGCTAGTTCTTTTCTTTTTTCCTCAATATGTGCTACACTACCCATAGATAGTTTCCTAAGAGCATCTTCTACTATATTGGCCTTACCAAAATGGTAATGCATACTCATATCATAATCCTTGAGGAACTCAAGCCGTCTCCTCTAGCGATGATTCAACTCTTTTTGGGTGAACACATATTGAAGGCTTTTATGGTATGTGAACACATCTACGTGAACACCATATAAGTATTGTCTCCAAATCTTAAGTGCAAACACCACTGCTGCAAGCTCGATGTCATGAGTCAGATAATATTTCTCATGCACCTTAAGTTGCCTAGAAGCATAAATTATAACCTTACCTCGCTGCATCAACACACAACCTAGGCCGACTCTAGATGCATCACAATAGATCACATAACCGTCTGAACCCTCTGGTAGACTCAAACTAGGAGCTGTAGTCAACCTAGTCTTTAGCTATGTGAAGCTTTTCTCACAATCATCTGACCACTGAAACTTAACCTTTTTGTGAGTCAACTTAGTCAATGGAGAAGTTATGGATGAAAATCCTTCCACAACCCTTCTGTAATAAACAGCTAGACCTAAGAAACTTCTGATATCTATTGGAGAGGTAGGTCTGGCCGTTGTTTCACTGCTTCTATTTTCTTAGAATCTACTCGGATCCCTTCGCTAGATACTATATGCCCAAGGAAATCAACAACTTTCAACCAAAACTCACATTTGCCAAACTTAGCGAATAACTGGCGATCTTTGAGAGTTTGTAGAACAACTCTCAAATGAGTCATATGTTCTTCCTCATTCCTAGAGTAAATGAGGATATTATCAATAAAGACGATAACGAATAAGTCCAACTACTGCTTAAACACCATGTTCATCAAATCCATGAAAGCTGTAAGAGCATTGCCAAATGAAATAACTACAAATTCATAATTACCATACCGAGTTCTGAAGGTTGTTTTTGGAAGGTCACTATCTTTGACTCTGAGCTGATGATAACCGAATCTGAGGTCTATCTTCAAAAAATGACTAGAACCTTGAAGTTGGTCAAAAAATTCATCAATCCTGGGGATATGGTACTTATTCTTGATTGTGACTTTGTTCAACTGTCGATAGTTAATGCACATCCTGAGAGAACCATCTTTCTTTTTTACGAATAACACTGGCGCACCCTATGGCGAAATAATAGGCCTGATAAAGCCCTTATCTAGAAGGTCTTTCAACTGCTCTTTCAATTCCTTAAGCTCAGCTGGAGCTATTCTATAAGGAGGAATAGAAATAGGCTGTCTGGAAGGAGATCAATTCCGAAGTCGATTTCCATTTTGGGAAGAACTCCAGGAAGATCTTCTGGGAACTCATTTACTACAGGAACTGACTCAAGCGTTGGGGTTTCGGAGCTTGAATCCTTAACCTGAAGTAGATGATAGATATACCCCTTAGAAATCATTTTTCTGGCTTAAGGTAAGAAATAAATCGACCCATAGGCGCTAAGCTACTATCCTTCCATTTTAGGATTGGTTTGTCTGGAAACTAGAAACGAATGATACTAGTTCTACGATCGACTGAGGCATAATAAGAATGTAACCAATCCATGCCTAGAATGATATCAAAGTCTACCATTTCTAACTCTACAAGATCTGATGAGGTGACTTTCTGAGAGACTGTGACAGGGCAATTTTTGTATACCCATCTAGCTATAACTGGGTCACCAACTGGAGTAGAGACTGAGAAGGGTTCTGAGAGAGTGTCTGGACTAACATTCAATTTGACTGCTATATAAAGACTTACAAAGGATAGAGTACCCCTTGGATCTAACAAAGCATAAACATCAAGATTAAAGACTCGTAATATACTAGTGACCACATTAGGAGAATCTTCCTAATCTTGGCTAGACTGAAGAGCATACAACCTGTTTTGGCGCTAACTGCCACCGGTACCAGATGAGTTACCCTACTGAGTCGGGCGACCTGCTGGTGCTGCTGAAGTTATAGACTGAACCCTACCATTATTTCCTCCTTGACCCTGTTTAGAAGAAGAGCAATTGCTCAACCTGTGACAAGTCTAACCACACACAAAACATCATTCCCTTTCTGCAAGATACTCGCCCGGATGGTTCTTACCACACTTAGGAAAAGTAGGGTAGGTTATAGTACCCGAAACACTCCCCTGAGACTTAGAGCCTGATGCCCTACCTTTCTGGTCCTGTCGGTACCTGGGGATGGAGCACTAGCTGATGAATGTGCTGGGGCTGAACATTTTTGTTGAACCTGCGAGCGATTTCCACCACCCGATTTCTGTTGAGAATACTCATAGTTGTCTTTCCTAGCCTTTTTATTCTCCTTAGCCTGTTCCCTAAGCTTATCTCCCTCAACCTGCTGAGCATGAGTCATGAGCCTAGAGATGTTCATATTTTCCAGCGACATAGCATTTCTACACTCTGTTATCACTAAGTCGGATACCCCATACAGAAACTTGTACATTTGAGCCCTCGAATCGGCAACCATGTGAGGAGCATACTTGGAGAGTTGGGTGAACTTGAGTCCGTACTCTTGGACTAACATGCTACCTTGCCTCAAATTCATGAACTCCTGAGCTTTTGCTTCCCTCAACTCTCATAGGAAGAACCTGTCGAGAAAGGCTTCACTAAAACACTCCCAAGTAAGAGGAATTGCATTTGTACACCTGTTTTCTTTCCACTGAGTGAACCAAATGTGAGCCACATCCTTAGGTTGGTAAGATGCCAACTCAACCCTATTATTACCATTCACTTACATCACTCCAAAGATCTTCTTGACCTCATTTATGAAGTTTTGGGGATCTTTTCCAACTTGCGACCCTAAAAACTCAGGTGGATTCATCTTAACAAAATCACGAAGCCTGGCTGCCACTGATCCACCACTAACATTTACAGGAGCTAGAACCTGCTGATTGTTCTGGTTAGTCACACTCTAAAACAACAGTTGAATAATGTTCTGATACTCTGCATTCAAAACTTTATGATCTGGGACTGGAGGAGCTACGTTAGCGTTGTCGGCATTCCTTCTGTAAACTCTATGTGGAGGCATGATCTGAAATGCATAACGACGAGATTAGAAAGGTAGATCATACCTGCTCATGATAAGAATAGCAAGAAAGTGAAGTTTTCCTAAAACACCTCGTAGCCTCCCTCTCATTAGATGTGGTGCACTTCACACCCATAAAAAGGACTCTACTTAGTACAACTTTTCAGACATCCTAGGACACTTAAACATAATACTCTGATAACAAGTTTGTCATGCCCCGAACCTACCCTAAGGATGTGGACATGGGACCTAGGATCACGAGTGACCCCAAGCTAACTCTGCGGGCATAACATAAGCATACTATGATAACTGAAATAAGATAATTATGTGTGGAAGCTTAAACATAAGATAAACTAGAAATGATTGGGAATACCCATTCTAAGTCTGAATATAAAATTTGAGAGTTTAATAACAAATGAAATATAAAACTCTAAACTAAAACTGAATCTAACTATGTTTGAAATAAAGCCTCTAACAGACTAGAGATGTTGGGAAATGCCCCATCAATATCTAACAAAAAATGAAACTAAAGACTAAAAGTGGAAAGATAATCATGTCAACTGTCCTCGAAGAATGAGGACTCACAACTGATGTTGTTGAACTGAAGATCGAGAACTGATCTATGCGTGATCTGGATGCTGAGGACCTGAACCTACATCAAGAGAAGATGTAGCGCAGAGTATGCATCAATATGTGAAAGGTACTGAACATGCTTGATAAAATAAATCGGAACAATACACATAACTGGAACAAGCATATAACTGAGCAATGATGTAAGATAAGCATGATACTATACTGGTAATACTGAACATGAACTAACTGAATGCAATGACCAAGTTTACAACATGCTGAAACTGAATACTAAACCGTAGCTAATAACCTGGTCAATGCAATAGAATCTGACTGTGGGAGCTACTAATAACCGACATAAAACCACGTGAGATAAACATGGAGTCCGATGTATACGCCCCATCGAGAGGACCCAATATACCCTGCCAGAGGTATAGAGGCATGACTGGTATGATCACTAAAATGTAATGCCCACAGAGGGGACTTATAAACCTACGGGGGCACGTAGTTTGGGGACTATGAGGGTGACTGACCCTATTCCAACTCGGTATTAAGTCTACTCCCTACTGATGATGTAAATAACACATTATGACTGATTTTCTGTAATACTGGATAGCTCAAAATACTGACATCCTAACTGAAAATACAAAATTTATGTACTGATAATGAAACATTCATAATTAGAGCATGTATAACTGAATAAACTAACCTAGTATGTGTAATTCATGACCTAAACGAATCTGCATAACTAGGGTTCTGAATTTCATGCAAGAACTTAAGCAACATGATAATCTGATTTGGATCATTCTAACAGCTAAAACCCAATAATTTCTAACATACAAGAAACCCTAGATCTAGATAATATCAAGGGAATCAAGATTCTAACTGAAATCTAGGGACCTAATGTGTGAAAGGAACCCACTAATGAAATCCCACATACCTGGTGACGAATTCCACGGAGAAATCTTTTGATTTTGGGTCTGGAATTGATGAAAACCTTGCTTCATTTTCCTAAAGGGTTGCTCGACTTTCTCTCTAATTTTTACTCAATGTTTCGCTTAATTTAGGTGAAGGATTGATTAGGTTAGGTTCTAATTTAGTTTCTAGGCTAAAAATGTCCAAAACCACTAGTTTAAAGGTTAAATGACTTAGTTTAGGTGTCCAACGCATATGAGAAAAGACCAAAATGACCCTACTTAAAAATCTGACGGGGCTGACCACGGGCCCTATGATGGACCGTCACAAGGATCACAGACCGTCAAGCTGGTCATGGTCCTTGGCCAATAGTTATTGGTTCTTGGGGGCTTCGACCACAACCCTACCACGGCCCATGTGAAGGACCACAGACCGTGAAGGTCGACATGGTTCTTTGATTGGGTTGGTGATCTACTAGCTCAGGTCTACGGACCCTGCCATGTCCCGTCATCAAGACCACGGCCCATGAAGGGCTCCGTGATCTGATGTAAGGGACTGTGGAATTCTAATTCTCCACCACGGGCACCAGAACGACCCGTGAAGGGTCCAGTGGTCCACCTCTGCTGGAGGGTGCTGAAGTCCACAGGCAGGTCAACGGAGCGTGGACCCTATCACGGTCCATGAACCCTACCGTGGCTCATTGGTTCAGGTGATTTCTGCTGCACTTTTCTAGGTATAGTTTTCGAGGTGTTACAAACAAAGTGTAGTAATCAGAAAAGGAGACCATAGTTGAGAAGTGTTGCAAAGCGTAAAAGCTACCAGTCATATCATTCAAGGAATAGTAGTCATATTCTTACTTCATTCCTAGGTACACTTGTTCCATGTCATGGCGTGTAATCTTGAAATCTTATATGAGTTTCGTGCCAAGCATGCTCGAGTCCAGTTCCAAACTCTTGGTATGAATGAATTCCACCTTTATTAGTAGACAAGATTAGAAGTCGAGAGATAAATGATAGTAATTCATTTCCCTTTCACCCTCAGTTTAACCGTCATTCGAGGACGAATGGTCCCAAGGGGGAGATATTGTAACACCCCAAATTTCTAATTTAAGACCCAAATCATTCTTCATATTCGAATAAGGTCGTATTGGGTGATTTTTAAATTGTCCATATGTGTAAAGGTCAATTCTTTAGTGTGTGAATGAATTTGGATATCAATTAAGGTCACTAGAATCTCCTAACGAAAAGGTGAGTTGAAAGTTTCATTATCGGTTGTTGGTTAGAGTTATTTTAATGTTGAGGAAATAGGTGATTACCCATGCTCTCTATTGAAAGACAAGAGGCGATTACCCATGCCACATTATGTAAGAACAAGAGAAGATTATCCATGTTCTTTTAAAGATAAGATGAATATGATCAAGAACTATTCTGCGAAAGTTACGCTTAGTACCGAGTTGTCAAGTGGCGATTACCCGTGTCCCATAAACTATGTGCCAACATAGGATTTTCTAGATAGACATTAGCTACTGGATCCACATAAGCTATCAGTTCATGGTCCTTAGCTTGGCAAGTGGGACGACCCTTTTCGGTGTGGGAGACACCAAATTCCATGTTAATAGCTCACATGGTTTTATATGTCGGTTAAGGCTACTTCCCACAATCAAGCTATGATGAACTAAGGTTACTGCAAAGAAATAACTCATACATGTTTAAGATGATGAATGTGTGCATTGACCATGTTTTATGACTCATGTTTTCTAACTCTTTACCTCATGTTTTAGCTTGGTCATTGTGTCTCATGAAGGTATCTCTTTTAAGTATGTTTTGAAATGTTTTATGCATTGCTATCATACTTGGTACATATTTGTACTAACTCATATTATTGCCTATATTTTTCCCAAATGTAGGGTCCGATCTTACAGATTCACACTTTCGTGGCTAGGTATCTCATATAGCATATTGAAGATTTGTGAGTCCTCATCACCCGAGGACCGAGCTTGATTTCCCTTTTTGTCTTTACTTCCAGATTTTGAACTTGATGTACGGGCTACGCCCCGATAAACCTTTATGTACAAGATTGCTTTGAGACGATGTTTAGATGTTTCACTTTTCTCTATAAGACTCTTATATACTGAAACTATCTTTTAATCTCTTGATTTATGTTATCTTGTCTATGTATGCTAAGTGGCTTGTATGGGGCCTCTCGGGGTCCTATACGCCATGTTACGCCTAGGGGCTATCTTGGGTCGTGACATATATACAACACTTTTGTCTGATCAAAATAAATACAAACACAATAAAAAAAAGTAAATTAATAAATATCTAGAATCCAAAAGTTTACCATGATCCAACAATGTCGGCCTCGGGAGATCTGAAATGAACAGGGTTGGCTCGTACTATGTATTGCATTATAATATATATAGAAGTGTAGTAATAGGGTACTTAGTAGGAATCATAGGTCTGTCGGGCTCTTATAGAAATTATATAAATATAAGAGGCACGATAGTGCTCACACTACGAATCAATGATAAATCAAAAACATACCAAAGCATTACTTATAGAAAAAATACAATAGAGGATTACTTGTAAAACCCAAAAATTTTCTAATCTAAGACCTGAACAATTCTTCATTTACTTATAAGATCATATCGGGTGACTCTTAAATTTTGCTTAGATGTTAAGGTCAATTATTTTTAGTGTGGGAATAAATAAAGATATAAAATAAGGTCACAAGAATCCCCTAACACAAAGTTGAGTTGAAAGATTCCTTACCGATTAAGTTTTGATATAAGATTTTACTTGAGTCCACTTCAAACAACTATATCTTTTAGAATATAAAGAGCTATGTTGCCCATAACCTATTGTCCTCATGCCCTACATCTCAATTCAATCAATAGCAAGTTGAATCTAGAGTTCAACCCTCAGTTTTATGAAATTTTTAATATGAGTTATGTTCTTGTTCTGAATTCTAAAATTTTATATTATGAGATTGCAATATTATGTGCATTGATATCCTTAAGTTGTTGTTCATGCTTATACTTCACACGAACCGTAGTCGATGAAATTTTTATTGAAATCCTTTGTGCATTTAATTTCATGCATTGGTTTTTGAATTTTAATGTGAGTTCAAGAGTATTTTTAAAGTATGTTTTGAGAAGAGTTTAAGGGAAAATGGATGGTTCAAAAATTACTATTTTCACATTGGGTAAAGAACTACTATTCTAAAGAAGAGCATAGATAGTTTTCAAAAGCACTTCAGCCAGACAAAGAGAAGTTCAGTTACCCCTTAAAGAAGGTATTGCTTTTCACATTGAAAAGAGAGTACTATTTTTTAGAAAAATATAAAGTGTTTTTAGAGTATTTGAGAAAGATTGATTACAATTAAGTTACCTCTTAAAGAGGCCCTTTTGAGTAATTATCGCAACCCATTGAGTATTTTACATGAGCAGATATATATATATATATATATATTGGGAGTAGTATTGAGCACCGATGTGGGGGGAGTTCTAACAACTCACAACCCCCATAAACAATGTAGCCAGTGTAGATAGGATCGTATCGTAAGACGGATGAATCCTCACCTACCTCAAGAAGACCTTTTAGTAAATCTGTCACGCCTCGAGCCTACCCCCTGTTCGTGGATGACACTTGAGAACCATTTTTAATCCTCAAGCGAACTCTTGGCCTGGCTGCCTACTTAGCGGAAGACTCACTAAAATGATAATAGGCTTAAAACATAAATTTATCTCAACATAAACTTAATATGAATGTCTGAAAAATGCCCATTTGCAATAAAAGTAGTAATTTGTAAAACAATCTTTAAAGGAAATAAGGTATTGAGAAACTCCTCAAATCTAACTACCTATGAAGACTCTAATACTATGATAGATTTCGGGACAAGACCCACAAAAACTCAACAATAACATGAAAATAAATGTGAAATCTTCCGGAAATCAAGGAGGCTCACTAAAGCGCAAAGTGATCTCAACTAAATGCATATTGATGATCTTGAATACCTATATCTGCATAAGAAAAGATGCAGGTCGAATGACATTTGTACATTGAATGCACAAATATGTAATATAGACGAATGTATAATTAACCGAAATGATAAAGCTGGAAGAATACTTACCTCAATTCAACTCAATACAAAGCTATAACGACCGAAGGTAGACCCTAGGTGAAACATGGCGTATAAGACCCCAAGAGGCTCCATACCAGCCAGTTAGCATATATCATACAAGATAATAGAAATCAAGATATTTAAAAGATAATTTATATCATAAAAGAGTTTTATAGGATGAAGCAAAAGTCTAACAATGTCTCAAAGCCATCTAATGCAAAAGAGATATGGAGACATACATGTACATCAAGTTCAAAATTGAAATGTAAAGACAATATAAAATAAAGGTTTGGTCCTCGAAACATGAAGACTCATCAATCTTTAAACTTCTACTAATAGATCCTTAGCCACGAAGATGGGAAACCGGAACATCGGACCCTACATTTGAGAAACATTGTAGGCAAGAATACGTGTTAGTACAAAAATATACAAAGTATGATAGAAATGCATAAAAGTTATGAAATCATGCTAAAAGGACATTTAAGTGATATGCCAAGACCATGTCAATACATGAGATAAGAGGATTAGAAAAAATAAATTGGAATCATGGTGAATGCAAGTAAAGTCATCTTTGAATACATGTGAAATACTTCTTGAAGTAACCTTAGTTCATTATTATTGTGGAAAGTATCCTAAATCGACATAGAGACCATGTGAGCTATAACATGGAATCCGGTGTAATGCTCCCACACCAAAAACAGAGTGTCTTACTTTCCAATGTAGAACCATGAACTTCTAGCTTACGTGGATCCACTAGCTACTGTCTAACTAAGACAATCATCCTATTGGGGCACATAGTTATGGGACATGGGTGGTCGCCACTTGTCCAGTCGGTGCTAAGCATAAATCGCACTGAATAGTTATTAATCTTAACTTGTCTTATCATTAAGAGACATATGTAGTCACCGTTTTTCTTAACATAGGATAGCTCCTTAGACCGTACGTGAGAAAACCTTTCACCATCCATAATCATTTAATAATAGCTTTTAAGGCCCATAGTCATTCACTTCATGCTAGAGATGCCCTGCTACTAATGGAAATAATTTTTAATTCATGATCTATAATCATTGATGGCATATCCGGATACTATACTAATCAAGACCTAATTTAGGAAAATAGCCCGAAAAGCAGTGAGGGAAAGTCTAGATGTGGTTCATGTCATGTGGCCAAGTTTCATAGAATATATATATACCTTAATCTATAAGCTTCCTTGAGTCATAAGCATTACATTCATAAAACATGCATTTTACAATAATTTATAAGCTTCGTCATATTTTCACAGTCAAAGCATCTTCAAGTTTATTTTGATCAATTTCATAAAGAGAAGACATGCATATTTTCATAAATTTATCTCTGATAGTTCAAGACACACATTATATCACCATAGCTTAGAAAACATCAGTTATGCATGGGTTCATTGGGAATCAACTTAAAAACATGAAGTTACTTCAATTCATGCATATAAAAACATAAAGCAATCAATTGAATCAACATTGGAAAAAACTCATGGCAATTGAAGAAAACCCTAACTTGATTGGAGAATCTAGCTTTACAAAATTAGAAAATTTAAGAACCCTAGGGAGGAAAGGAATCCATAGGTGAATACTAGCATACCTTGGAGTTCAAAGCCCTTAAGCAATTTGGTGAATTGGAGGCTTGATCTTGAAATCCTAACTTGACTTCTTCTTCTTCCTTTAGAGGGAGAAATATTTGAGAGGAGGAGCTTGATCTACTTTTGGAAATTTAAGAGAATAAATTGAGTTTGGGTGATTTGGGGTTTAAAATCATTACATAGGGCTTTGGGTAGAAGGCGAAATGACGTAGTATTGAGTTAAAATAATTGGGGAAAAGAACCAAAACTCCCTGACTTAAAACTATTGAATTGGCATCAAGGAGGCCTACACGGCCCGTCATGCACTACCACGGCCCGTCTAACGAGTCGTGAAGAATTTCTGCCCGATAGGGCTACACTATTTCAGGCATAACTTTTTACTCTGAGCTTTGAATTAGGCAAACTTGGTGGCGTTGGAAAGAGGACTCAAAGTTCTTTAATTTGATAGGTTATGAGCTACCTAATTCATTTTGTTCTAATAGATATGATCGTTTGAAGTTGACCCTGAACATTAAGTTAGATAAAACCCCTTCACTTACAACTTCATGGTCTGTGTGGGGCTTTACAGGCCGTTTTGATGCCCGTGGTCCTTAACCAGTGGCTATGGGAGAATCCCTACTGACCTGACCCCCTTCACGACCACTTTAAGAGCATGTCACCATCTTCACGGTCCATCTAGTGGTCCGTGGGAGGGAACCTGCATGGGGCAGGTTCTGCCTTCTTGTTATGAGCACCATAAAAGGTTGTGGTCCCTTTCACGGTCCGTCTAGGGTTCCGTTGAGGGTCCCATGGTCCAATTTGGGTTCTTGACAACCCCGTTAGACACATTCTTAGACTTTCTCGCACTACAAGAAAAGTCCTGATTACCTGGGGATTTTTATAGGGATAATACAATAAAATTCCCAAGTAATTTGGTTATCTGCGGATTTTCTTGCCAATTGAAATCCGATGAAAAAACCTTCCTAGGTAACTATTAGTTGTGGATTTACAAAATCCCTAGGTAAGTTAGTTGCTGAAATAAATCCATATGTACCTTATTTGCGAATTTATCTACGATTAAATATAAAAAATTCACAAGAATTTTTTTGGTAAAATTTCATACGCAAAGGAATTTACCTGTTGATTATCATAGAAAATTCTGCAAGTTATTCCCATGAAGATCCCCAAGTAAATCCGTAGGAGGTTTGAATATTATAATTCCTATTTAATAAAATAAAATTTCTTGCGGATATTTATGAAACAATTTGGCAAAAAAAGAATTATGAAAGACCCAAGTAAATCCGCAAGAAAAAATTCTCACAAAAAAAAATTTCATGAATATTTATCATCTAAATCCCCATGTAAAATCCCCAAATAATAATTCACATTCAAACCGCTAGATAAATTTCATAATTAAACAAAAAACTATTCGAAACCTCCAATAATTCTCAAAATCATCATTCAAAATAAAATCATTCCAACTAACAAAAATCATAATTCATGACATCCATTTCAATAATGTATGATTCTTAATGGTCCAAAAGAAAATATTTCAAATTTGAATCCTCAACAGAACTACCAACCATCTCAACCATAATTATGATCACTTCCATTCACGTCATCAGGGTTAGAATCTCTTTCATTCATGCTATTAGAGTCATCATCACTTTCATTCTCATAAGTTTGGTTGTCTTCTTGAGATGATTGCTCATTTGAAAATGATTTCTTGTATACATGCTTCATCAACAAGTCTAATTCCTTTCTCATCTTCTTATTTTTGTGCCGCTCATTCTGCAACTGAGCGTAAAAATCAGCATTTGAAGCATTTATTTGTGACTTAATCATCTCATCAATATCTTCAGGCAAAGTTGATATTGATTGCTTCAATGTCTTTACAGTTCGACCTAGGGATACACGACCTTTGACTCTTCCTTTTTTCTTTCCACCAGCAGATTGCACCCAGATATCCATTTCACTTATTTGAGAAGGTTCAACTAGCTTCTCCCTCCCCATCTAATGCATTTTGAGCAGCTAATATTTCTTGTTTCTTTCTTTCAAACTCTAGCTGCACAAGGATATAATATTTTAGACCATGTATAGTTTCATTAGAAAATATATTTCATTAGCAAAATATATTGGATTCTAGCATCAAATGTAAGCACAACAAGAAAAAATGAGAAACGGTAACTCAAATGAACAATTTAATTTATGTAAATGATATCATCATCTTCACAATTAGTAACTGAACATCTGCTAAAATGATGGAAAGCATATTTCAAGCCAGCTTTATAATTAGATGGGACAGAGAATAGAAATAAATTTTATATATACAAAAAAAAAAATTAGCAGACAAATCAAACAAAGAAAACAAACTTTTGATCTCACTTGATTGAAACTAAATGTCTTAACTAAGCTTTCAAAATGCAAAAAAAATAATAATTAATGTTGAATTCAATTATTCTAAAACACATCGTGTTGCAGAGATAAAACAACCTGAATGTAAACAAACTCGAGCTGAAGCTAAATGTTTTAACTAAGCATTTAAAACGTAGAAAATTGAATGTCTTAACTTATCAAGGTACACACATTCTTGTTTGTAGAAATATTATCTAAGATTAGTCTTATCAAGTTTTTGGATCCTTTATTTCTAAGATATTAGCAAGCATGTATAAAGTTGTCATTTTCTGTTTTACACCACTTATCTGTTCATTGCAAAAATCAGAAGTTCGGAAAAAACTTAGCAATATTTTCCTATGCAAATTTTTGAAGCTTATAAACAATTTTCGTATGGTAGGCTTAACTTTATTCTGTAAGTATAACCCTGAGAACCTTTTGTTCTTTAAATTTGTAAAACTTGTGCTTTTTAGTTTAGTTAATTGAGAACTCCACCCCTATTAAAAATTTAACAGCCGAATGAGGTCAGCTATTTCATCGAGTGAATGGCAAATATTCAGTTATATTTTTTTCCTTTCTAACGTTCTAGGTAGTTTTCAAGTAGTAGTTTTTTTGTGTGTCTATACAACATATTGAATATTTAATGTTCTGAAGAACCTTCTCTTTGTGTATAGTTGTAAGAACAGAGACACCCTTAGAAAAAAGCTTGTGCTTGAAGTGAGCACATCTGCAATTTTTTTCAGAGAAAATAGCACAACCTTTTATCCTACAAGTAATGGTTCCAACTACTCCAACTAGAAAACATCTACAAGAAATTTTCCAGGGTGAAACGAGCCAAAACAGCTCGTCCTAACAAAAACAAAAATCAACATTTTTCGCAGCTAAAAAACAGCATTTCAGCAGTTAAAAAGAGCATTTTAGCCATAAAAAATAGCATTTCAGCATATAAAAAAATATAGTACTTTTCAGCAACAATATATAGCATTCGAGGAACCAAAAAATATAGCATTTCAGCCGCAACGAAAACAATATTTCAATAATAAAACAACCTAGATACTCTTCATATTTATATTCGATGGACTGTGATGATGGAAAACACCTCTCACCCACCTAAATATTAGGCCCTAATGATACTATGCAGCACAATAAAATTAATGACTAGTGCAATCTACAAGCTTCCCTGCGACTAACTTGATGTATACTTTTATTCTATTGCTTAGTTTGTAGTTAGGCTGCTTCTATTTTTTAGTCGATGAGATTAGTTTAGCTAGTTTACTTATGTACGGAGAAATATAAAAGTACCTCTTTGTCTGTGGAAATCTGCACTTTTGGTATTAGTAAAACTATTATTTACCAAAAGTTATATGCCAAAAAACCAATATAAAGAATAAGAAATTAATCCAAGCTCAGAGATTTTGAAGTTTAAACTAAAGGTGAAAGTTACAGGGCTAAGGTATTGAGATGGTTAACAAAACAATTAAATAGATGCTTTCAGTCGTAAAAAAGATCATAACTAATACCAATGGATAAGAGATTTGATAAGATTATCAAAAGTATTAAAGAGAAGCTTCAAGTCGCAAATTACTTTACTAAACTGAGTAAAACAAGTAGAGACGATTATAGCTAATACCAATCGATAAGAGACTTGATAAGCTTCATAAAAGTATTAAAGAGATTCTTTCGGTCGCAAATTACTTTACTAAACTGAATTTAAAAGCAAACCAAGTAAAGACGGGCTATCTATCTTTAGAAACTATACAAAACGTCAAAAGGAACTAACATATAATTTATGAAACTGACATCATTTTCCTCTCAATATCTATGACAAAGAATTGATGTAAAGAATAGATGATTAACCCCAATCATAGATATTTTGAAACCAAACAGTAACTAGAAAAATAGAGATAAAAGAAATTCTGAAATTAAAGGAACTAAATTACCTCATAAAGAATGGAGTGAGAGAACATATTCTTAAACCGAATAAGTAACTAGCAAATAGAGTGAATGAGCACTTACATAGGCAGCTTCAGCTTTCTCATTTATCCAACTTTTATCACTTTTCTTGCGATGAGTTTGGAAATAAAATTCTGAAATTGAAGGATCTTTTCCAGTAGCTTTCTATAATCAAAAAAAGATATTTATGTTATCAACGCTGAGTATGATGTTATTTTCTTGAAAGAAATATATTTTAAACAAGATATTAAATTTTCATTCTCTTATAGATCAATCGATGAGGTATGGAACCACCTATATGAAGTGATGCACCAGCATTCGAATCACAGTTTTTTTTATTCTGGTCGAACTTTTTCTTGAACTCATCCGACTCCCAATGCTTTTTCACCTCCTTGAATACCGCATCTCCCATCCAATTTGGCTTCGGAGGCAAGTGTTTTCTAACATCTTGAAACAGTTGTGTCAATTTTGAAGATGCTCTTTTTTGAAAATTAATCCATATAGCATCATTATATTGTGGAAGCTATTTAAATCTCTTCTGCATATATCAAATGAATACCATATTAGTCATACAATCCAACACTAATATTTAAATATGAACTATAATTTATAAACCTTTTTACCTTTAATTCCTCAAACCACATCAAGTGACTAGATTTTGAAAACTTCTTCCATGAAGGTCTAGCCAATTCAAACTTACTACGAATGCAACCAGCAATACCATCAGTAACTATCTTGTGAGGATCAAACCTACATAAAATATATAATAGCTATCAAAATATAAACAGATAAATAGTCCACCTATATATATACTAGTTTTTCGACACGTGCGTTGCATGTGACTATCAATTCAGAAAATATATGTTATAGTAAATAGAATCGCTTATTTAAGCGGAGATTTGAATAATTAACTTTGCACAAAATATTATTGCAGATTCTTTTGTGATTGTTTAATGTGGATCATCATATATATATCTCTTATTCACGCTAGCCTGGTCAATAAAAAATTTTATTAGTTAAATGCAATAATGTATATAATTATTTCAATTTGAAGAGGTTCAATCATATAATTAGTCATATCTCACTAATATTACCTTATAGACGATATTTGTTGTATATTTTTCTTGTCATCTAAAGCACGTGTATTCCATGTTAAATTGTTTAGATGTCATATGAACATGTAAAGAGAACAACTACATTTTATTTTTTAGAACATTTTTTTTGCATATTAATTTTTATTTTATAAGTTATAACATAATAGATGGCGTTCTTGTTGTTGGCTCTCATATTTAACTTCACGAGTGACTGTAAAAGGTTAGTCAGTGTCCATAGTTAACTGAGAAAGGTTTCCTTTTTTTTATTGAAAAAACTAACAATTAAAATTATCGAGTATATTCTATCTGTGAAATCATATGTATAATCACCTGGTTTACCTTACACCCAACAAAGATATAGTTCCACATCCTTGTAAATGATTTTTAATTTATTCAACCAAGCATGATTCATCCAAAGAAAAATAACAACACCCTGTTATTAGATATATAGTGGTAGTAATATGAAAAATTATTGGTAATAACTTAATATAAGAAAAGATGAAAGATAGAAATAATTCATGTAATAACTATGGGAATTCATAATATTATAACTAAAGAATGTAAAAGAGTGTGAATAACCTTTGAAATTATTAGTAATAACTAAGTTAATTTACAATGTTATAACTAAAGAATATATCTGCATCATAAGAGAAATTGTTAAAAAAACAAATGAATTTAGACTACATCATGTTAACTTTAAATATTGGAACATTACACATACTTCTGTATATATAAAGCAAAAAAAAAAAATATATCTTCAAATATTATTTTCCTCAAGTAATCGAGATTATGGAATTTATCCTCTTAGGATAAAATTGTTTACTTCATCAAAATAGTGGTACCTCATATTCCGCTAAACTTCAAACTCACTCAACGACAATAAATCAGATGAAATTTTTTAAAATGCAATAAGAAGAAGAGTAGAAGATTAAAAATATTGTGGTTTAAAAATGAGAGGAATCCCCTCTATTTATAGTCAACAAAGGGTAGTATTAACAAGTATTTTTTGTGTCTTATCTTAAAAGACGTGACCTGTCCAAGAAGTTACAACCCTTTGAAAAAGTCACAACTTATTGAGAAAGTTACAACTCTTTAGAAAAGTCACAACTCATCGAAAAAATCACAACCCTTTGAAAAAAGTCACAACTTATCAGAAAAGTCACAACTCATCGAAAAAGTCACAATTTTTCAATAGAACATATGTTATTCAAAATAAATATAGATGGGTGTTTTAAGTTAGCGATATTATAGTAATTTAACATTCAAGTTAGGAGTTTATGCTTTTAAGGTAATATAGATAGATATAGATATAGATATATATTATTAGTCATATTACCCATCCTCTTCAGGTACAATCCATATTTGATGATCTTCGTTTACATTGTCAACTACAGTAGATGAGGGTGTTGGAGTCCTATTATCCGGTGGTGATATCAATGGTTCAGCTTCTTGATTTGTTGGTGGAGTTTGATTAGATTGAGATTGCGATTCAATGTTAGGAGGCGAGGTTGATTGACCCCAAGACTAGGCTGAAGTAAAGGAGACTCATTTAAATGATCTGGACTAGTATGGGAATAGAGGGATTGTGACAGGATTATGGGAGGCACATCATTGTTATGTGGCTGGGGTCGATTAGCATCAAGATTAGGTTGACGCGAGGAAGAGCTATTGATCTGAAGTGAACTAGTATGAGATTTAAAGAATTTTGTCGGAATTATAGGGGGCAATTGAATTGTTTGTCGCTCTGTTGTCTGTGTTTTTCTTTTACTTGACTTTCCTCCTTTATAACTAGGCTGTCCATCTCTTCCAGATCCTGCACCTGACATCTGCAGCAAATAAAAATTAATAAAACAACTTTAGATCATCACTAATTTTGCATAATAAAATGTCCACCAACTTCCAACGGTTAGATTTTTTCAATCTAAATTAACTTAGACAAATAAAAACTAACTTAGGCAAAGTAAAAACATAAATATTTTTGTTTAACTTTACAGATGACGTTAGCTTTTACCAAATACATTATTGTACAGTGGAAAAACAAATCGACAAACTAATATTCTCAATCCTCCTCATTTTCGTCTTCGTCTTCTTCTTGACCTACTGAATCATCACTATCAAAAAATTCTTCCTCTTCACTTGTTGCCTCCTCTTCCTTATCTTCTTTTTCACTTGTTGTCTCATCATCACCGTCCTCTTCTTGACTTGATATCTCCTTATCATCCTCTTCAATTAAATCATGTCCATCTTCAATGCCAATGACTTGTAAACTAATTCAATCAACCTCTTCACCATCAGCTTGTTCATTCCATAAACCATCGATTGGGTCATCCTCTATATTTGCACTAGTAGCACGTGATTGCTCCCCTTGGTAAGCAACTTCCAAATTGTATCTTGTATCTATAGCTCCTCTTGGATTTGTCTTTATAACTATCCACCAATCAGCCTTATTTCTTTTTTTTTTTTCAAGATGATTCGCATAATAAACTTGGGTTGTTGTTTCGGGAAAGATGAAAGAGTCAAATTTAGAATATCTTCCCCTTTTTCGAACCTCAACAATACCAAATTGACTATCAACTCTCATGCCATTTTTATAGGGATCAAACCAATCACAATAAAAGAAAACTAACTTCATACATGATGTCATTGGCCATTCTAACTCGATAATCTCCTTAAGAACACCATAATATTCACTTATAGTACCATCTTGTCCAGTGCCACTAACACACATGCCACTGTTATATGTACTTCTTCCTTCACCCAAGAAGAAGTATGAAATTTGTATCCATTCACAAAATAAACAGGCCAAGATTTTGCTCGTCTAAGTGGTCCCATTGCTAAGATTTTCAGAAATGGATTCGGCGACATCTCTTGTGGATTACTATTCACCTATCAAATAATAAAATCCTATTAGATATGATTTTTTTATTGATATATTCTTATGCAAATTTGTTATATTATTTTATACATAATCTTTGAACCATCGTGGACAGTCTTCAGCAATTTGTTTATCAATGACATCATCAGTGAGATCACGATAAGCATCTCTCAGGACTTTCTAATACAAACTGTACGTATTTGAATTAGCACACCAAATATAATTAAGCTTCTCTTAATAGTCAAATGAATGCTATGGTTGGAACATACTTGAGAAAAGGTTTAACTTCATCGCAATTTATAAGAACATTCAACTGTGCAGCAATAACTTCTTTATCATCTAGCCATCAAATATCACCATCCTTCTTACCATAACTTCGACCAAAATGATTAAAGACTGATAAAGTTGGGTGACTTTCATCTTTTTCAATGACATCATCATTATGCCTAACTCTATTGTTGCTACATAGGACATGAGATTCAAAATAATGGGAAGCAAAGTATGAGATTTCTTGAGCACAATATGCTTGACAGATAGATCCTTCAACTGTGGCTTTGTTTTTTATGGTCTTTCTAATTTTGTTCAGGAACCTACACTTAAATTTAAGAAATAAATAAAATATGTAATAAATTAATGAGACAAGTAATAGATTTTAGGAATATATTTATTTTTATACTTTTCGAATGGATACATCCATCGATATTAAACTGGCCCACAAACTCTTGCTTTGTAAGAAAAATGAATTAGTAAGTGCTCCATCGAATCAAGAAAACTGGGTGGAAATATTCGTTGCAACTTACATAAGATTACAGGATTATTTTGTTCCATTTGCATTAGATGATCCTGCCGTAGTACTGTTGAGCACAAGTCTTTAAAGAAAAGACTGAGTTCAGTTAATGACTTCCAGATAGGTTTTGGAAGTGCGCTAAAAGCAACTGGAATAAGGTATTGCATAAAAATATGACAGTCGTGACTTTTTATTCCAAATAACTTCAAATGTTCCATGTCAACACATCTACTCAAATTGGAAGCATATCTATCAGGCATCTTTAGTTGATCAACCCATTCACACACATCTTTCTTTTGGCCATCATTTAAGGTAAACTTTGCTTTCGGTTTAATGTATCTCCCATCATCATTCAATTGCAAGTGTAAATCATTTCGACGACAATATTCTTTCAAATCCATTCTTGCCTTCTCATTATCCATTGTCCTCTCTTTGTTGTCCATAATAGTATGAAAAACATTGTCAAAACCATTCTTCTCTATATGCATTACATCAAGATTATGGCTAACTAAATTGGTCTTCCAATATGGCAAATCCCCAAAAATACTTTTTTTGGTCCAATTATGTGATTTTCCAAAGCCATAGAATTTGCGTGGACCAGATTCAGTGATCTTAGGAAACCCTCTCACTTTTTGCCACACTTGATCTCCACTTAACCTAGGTGGACGCCTAGACTAAAGCATTTTTATTTCTTCTAAATTCATGATTTAAAGGCAAGAATTGACGATTACAGTCAAACCAAGTAACTTTTCTTCCATTTTTCAAACTAAATGTTTTTGTATGTTCCATACAAATTGGGCATGCTAATTTACCGGCTGTACTCCATCCCGACAGCATGTCATAAGCTGGAAAATCATTAATTGTTCACATCAATGTTGTTTGCATAAGAAAGTTTTGCTTCTTTGATACGCTATAAGTTAGTACACCATCTGTCCATAATTGTAGCAACTCGTCTATTATTGGTTGAAGATACACATCAATTTTATTCTTGGGATTGTGAGGACCTGGAATGATCAATGGTAAGAACATATATGGAGCAGTCATACAAATATCAAGAGGAAGATTATAAGGAGTGACAATCACTGGCCAACAAGAGTACGGTGATGTCGAGCGACTTGAGCAAAGTCTGGATAAGTTTGGTCAAATTTTTTCCATGCTTCTCCATCTAAAGAGTGGGACAACACACCTTCTTCTCTGCGATTTTCATAGTGTCACCTCATGTTCTCGGCAGATCGCTTTGAAGCATATAGATGTTGAAGCTATCACGCCCCGAGCCTACACCCTGGGCGGGACTGGCACTCGAGAACCATTGCTGGCCCCAAGTGAACCCTTGGCCTGGCTTACTTACCCAACGGAAGACTTAGACATAAGAAAGAGAATCCAAATACAAGATAACTCAACATGTCTCAAACTAAACTTATAATGTTTTAAAAATAAACATTTAACTTAGCCAAAATGGCAACTCAAATCTGAACATAAGACAATAACAAAATGATGACGAATGAACTAACATCTGACTGACTATTTATGAAGCCTCTAAGACAACTGAGTTCGATGTCGGGACAGGCCAACGACAACCTAATGAAGTAACATGATTAAGTAATAAAAAAGGGGGATCCTCCGAAATGCAAGGAGGCTCACCAACAACTCTGAAACTCAACTGGATCAAGGATGCACGGGATGTTGATCATGGTTATCTGTGTCTGCATCATAATAAGATGCAGGCCAACAGACATCAGTACATTCAATGTACAAGTATGCGAGTAGGAATGCTAAACATAACTTAAGCTTGAAAAGAATCTGAAAGAAACACTTACCTTGGCTTTACTCAACTCCTGAATAACTTAACTCAACTTACTGAACTCATTTAAATATAAAGAAGTTTAAAAACAAGTGCAACATAAACAAAAGTTGTTTAAAACATGATGTCAACTCTGTGTATTTAGAAATACAATAATAACTCTGTATGCAAAGATACAATACGAACTCTGTTTGTATATGAAAATATAAAATACTGTTGTGGGAGTTTCTCTAACTAACAACCATCACTTAAGAGATATAGTGATGATACAACGTTTCTTAGCCCCACGCTGCCAGTGCCATCCTATACCTTGCCGGGAGTATAGAACCTGAACTACTAAGTGGATCCACTAGTCTATGCTAAAAATTACTAAGGGTTCATCTAAAAAGTATGACCCTTTTCTACCCATGATGGCTACATGGTTTATGGGGGTTGTGAGTTGTCTGAACTCTCCCCCATATCGACGCTCAATACTACTCCCACAAAAATAATATTAGCTCTTATGTTTACAAACATACTTCTTTCTGTGATTTGAGATTAGTGCTAAAAAATTTAGCTCAAAGGCTATCTTTGAAATAAATGTTTCCCCTCTTTCTTCATTTAGAAAGAGATTACTCTTTTATGAAAACTAGCCCGAAGGCTCTTTTGGAAATTGAAGGTTTCCTTTTCTTGTTCAAATGTGAAAATATTTTAAACCCTTTGGGACTACATAGTCCCCATATACTTTTGAAGAAATGAACTTCAAGCTTTACTCATTACTCTTTACTCAACTTGAACTTTAAATCTTAAAACAAAGTTAAAACATTTGAAAAAGAGATTCTTGGAAAACTCTAAGAACTTCTCTTCATTTTGACCTTAGCTGCTCTTGACTTGACTCTTAACTGGTCCTTGAATTGAATTATGGATTCAAAATTGTGATTTGTGATTGGAAAGATCTCATGATGTTTAGGAATGATTTCAAATAGCTAAACATGATAAAGTGATCAAGAATCGATTCTAGGGAACTGCTCCGCGTTGTGGAGGTGATTTAAAATATTAGGTCGTGAATTAACTTTTGAGGCAGAATGGTTTGTGACCGCTCCGTTCTGCGAGGATTAATTTTTCAAAACTGTGTGGTGGGTCCGCGACGCGGCCTGGGCACCATATTTTGCCGGACTTTTTCCTTCTTCATTTTTCCATCCCCAATTCACCTAAACTCGACTACTTTTCTCAAATTCTCTTTAGATTCAAATACCCAACGTTTGTACCCATGAACCTAACTCAAAGCAACTCTAAAACTTGACGTAAAGATCTCAAGAACTTCTCAATTCAGCCCAATACAAGAACGAAAAACAAATTCAAGAACACCATTCAAGATTCATCAATTCTCAACTTGCTAGCACCAACTTCGCTGAAATAAACATGATTAGTGCATGGGTGAATGAACTCAACTCTATGAAAGACTCACATACCTGATGAAATCCACAAGCTAAACTCGACGAACTTGACGATTTCCTTGCGTCTCTTTCTCTTTTCTCCTCTTCTTTCCTCTTCTCTAAAACCCTAACTCTTTTCCAAAAGCATAAAACTGACCAAGTTTAGTTTAGACCCTTAATTAATTCACTAAAACAAATTTAATTAATTGGATATGGAAAGGACTGAAATACCCTTCAAAAATCCGAATTGGACATTTCCTTATTTGAACAGCTCAACTTCCAAAGGGCATAATCCACTCATACGAACTCGGAATCGCACAAACTTAGTGGCATTGGAAAGATTATTCCAAGATATTTCCAACAATTTATGGAAGTACACCTAAATCATTCTGAGCTAGGAGTTATGGCTGTTTGAAATTGACCAAAAACTCACTTTTCCTAATTTAAACAAATTTCCAGATTTTTCATTATTTCCAGTTCTTAGCTTCTTCCTAGCTATTTCAAAATGTGAGATGTTACAATATCTCCCCCTTGGGAACATTCATCCTCGAATGAGATTACTCTTACTAGGCTAAAGGTGGAAACATTAGGTTCAAACACCCAACAAACAAATGCAACAAACAACATGCTCACTTGTAGATAAATACTAAGAAAGGATTAGTACCTTGATCTGGAATTTCTATGGCTTCGAAGAGATGTGGATATCTCTTCTTCATACTATTCCACCAATAGACTTCTCTCAAGACACAGTACATCTTGGTGGAACCCGGATGAATGGAATATCTGGAGCTATTAGCTCTCTTCATGATCCTCTCTTGGGTTCCATCCACCATTGGTGCACACAACCTACATTGATGTATCAACACACCATCTCTCCCTTGTTTAAAAGCTAATACTTTTTGCTTATGATCATTTTCCTTCAATTCAAGCAAGATAGGGTCTTAGTCTTGATCGCCTTTTACTTCTGACAGTAATGATGATTCAGCCACATTCATCACCACTACTCCTCTTTTTGTGAAATCCATTAGTCGAACTCCTAGTCGTGCAAGTCTATGCACCTCTTTTGCTAACTCTTTCTTATCTTCCTCAAAATGGGTGGTACTACCCATAGACAACCTGCTTAAAACATCAGCAACAACATTAGCCTTACCTGGTTGATAAATAATACTCATGTCATAATCTATGAGTAACTCTAACCACCTTCTGGTTAAGCTCTTTCTGACTAAACACATACTGAAGACTTGGGATCGGTGAACACATCCACATAAACACCATAAAGATAATAACGCCATATTTTCAAAGAAAATACTACAACAACCAACTCTAAGTCATGGGTTGGGTAATTCTTCTCAAGAACTTTCAACTGTCTGGAGGAATAAGTTATAACCTTGCCATTATGCATTAACACACAACCCAAACCAACTCTAGACGTATCACAATACACCACGAAACCTTGAGAACCTTCTGGTAAGGTCAACACTGGGTAGTAGTCAACCTCTTTTTCAATTCCTGAATGTTTTTCTCACAAGCTTCAGACCATTGAAACTTAATTGTCTTCTGAGTCAATCTGGTCAAAGGAGACGAAATGGACGAGAACCCCTCTACAAACCTTCTATAATAGCTAGCCAAACCCAAGAAACTCCTAATATCAGTTGGAGATATGGGTCTGGGCCAATTCTGCACTGCCTCTACCTTTTGAGTATCAACCCTAATTCCATCACCGGAAACTATGTGGCCCAAGAATGCCACAAACTCAAGCCAAAACTCACATTTCGAGAACTTAGCATACAACTCTCTATCCTTTAAAGTCTAGAGAACTATTATGAGATGACTAGCATGGTTTTTTTCATTCCTTGAATAAATTAGTATGTCATCAATAAAGACGATAACAAACATATATAAATAAGGTTTGAAAACTCTATTCCTAAGATCTATGAATGTTGCAGGTGCATTGGTCAAACCAAAGAACATGACTAGAAACTTATAATGACCATAACAGGTCCTAAAAGCTGTCTTTGGAATATCGCATTCCCTTACTCTTAACTGATGGTAGCCTGATCTGAGATCCATCTTAGATAACATGTGGCACCCTAAAGTTGATCGAATAAATCATCAATCCTTGAAAGAGGATACTTGTTCTTGATGGTAACCTTGTTCAACTAATGGTAATCTATACACATCCTAAGAGAACCATCTTTCTTTCTCACAAATAAGACTGAAGCGCCCCAAGGTGAGACACTTGGTCGAACAAAACCTTTCTCTAAAAGATCTTTCAACTGCTCTTTAAGCCCTTTCAACTCTGTTGGTGTGATTCTATATGGCGGAATAGATATAGGACGAGTATATGGAAGAAGGTCTATACCGAAGTCTATCTCTCTCTCAGGAGGGACTCCGGGAAGATCATATGGAAAGACTTCTGGAAACTCTTTTACTACTGGAACTGACTGAATATGAGGTATCTCAACACTAGAGTCATTAACTCGGAATAAGCGATAGGCACATCCCTTAGAAACTATCTTCCTTACCTTAAGGTATGAAATAAAACGACCCCTTAGGCACTGTTGAACTACTTTCCCACTCTAAGACTGGCTCATTGGAAAATGAAACTTGACAACTCACGTTCTAAAAATAAACGGAGGCATAACAGGCATGAAGCCAGTGTATACCAAGAATGACATCAAAATCTACTATGTCTAACTCAACTAAATCAGCCATGGCATGGTACTCTTGTGATTGACGGAAATGGAACAATCACGATAGACTCTTTCTGCTTGAATAGACTACCAACAAGTGTAGAAACACCGAATGGTTCACTAAGTTTCTCAGGAATAACATCAAAATTTCATAGAAACATATGAAGTTACAAAGGATAAACTCACTCTTGGATCTAGCAAAGCATAAACAGTAAAGTCAAAGACTTGGATCATACCAGTGACAACATCTGGCGAATCCTTTTGCTCTTGGCGACTGTTGATAGCATACAAACGGTTTGTTCCTCCGTCAGTACCGGAAGTAGCCCCTCTAGGTATAGCCTTGTCTGGTGGAGCAGCTGGTGAAGATTGGGCTCTATTGCCCCTATTACCATTACCTTGCCTATTCTTTGGGCACTCTTTCATGAAGTGACCCTCTTGTCCACACTTGAAACAACCTGTCTAGCCATCACGACACTTACCTGGGTGGGTTCTACCATACCTAGCACATGCAGGAGCCCAGTTACCTCCTTGTGCCACACTACCATGAGATTGTGCAGGTCTAGCTCTGAAGTTCTGCAAATTCTGGCCATTATACTCGCCTTTGTTTCTGGGTACAGATGCACTAGCAGATGATGGGCAGGTCCCTTCTGTTTTTGTTGGAAGGAAGATCGGTTCACACTACTTTTTAGCTGCTTGAACTCGTTCCCTGATTTCTTAGCCCTCTTATTCTTAAACTCTTCTATATACTTCAACTTATCCTCCTCAACTTGTTGCATATGGAGCATTAGCCATGCTATGTCTATATCCCCTATCAACATCGCTGCCTTGCCTTCCTTGCTTAACTGACGAGATAACCCAGCAACAAATAAACTAATTCTGCTCCTCTAGTCAGCAACCATCTCTGGGGCATAGCGGGAAAGTTGTGCGAACTTCAGACTGTACATAGACTCCGGATTAAGGGTGAGAAACTCTCTTATCTTTGCCTCTCGTAACTCACAGGGAAAGAAACGTCTCATGAGAGCACTCTCAAACACACCCCAACTCACTATTGGCGCATCCTCAGCCTTATTCTTTTTCCATTGGTCAAACCAGACTCTAGCGACACCCTTCATTTGGTATGTAGCTAGTTCTACCCTCTCAGCATCTACAACATGCATAATCTCAAAAATTTTATGAAGCTTGTCAACAAAGTTCTCTGGATCCTCTGTGACAGTTGAACCTGTGAAGCTTGGTGGGTTCATTCTTAAAAAATCACGAATCCTTGAAGTATCAGCCACTTCCTGTTGATTATCTCTCTGTCCATCTTGATGGGTCACAACTTGACTCAACATCCGGATGACTTCACAAAATTCAGCATTGGTGACCTCTCCTTGGGGTTGTACTTCTGGTGCATTAGGTACCCCTTGTTCCTCGACATCTCTCCTAGTAGAACGACCTCGGACAGCTCTTCGTGGAGGCATGATTATCTGAAAACACGCGCAAACATGAATTAGAGGGAAACTTTTTAGAGATCAAACTCTAACACACGAAATGAGTGTGAAAGAAGTGAGAATTTTCCTAAGTGTTTTAGCCTCCTAATTATAGGTGTGGCGCGCTTCACACTGATAACTAGGACTCTACAGACATGGCTTCATAGACTCCCTAGGACTCTTGAACTCTAGGCTCTAATACCAAGTTTGTCACGCCCCGAGTCTACACCCTGGGCAGGATTGGCACTCGAGAACCATTACTGGCCCCAAGCAAACCCTTGGCCTGGCTTACTTACTCAGCGGAAGACTTAGACATAAGAAAGATAATCCAAATACAAGATAACTCAACATGTCTCAAACTGTACTCATAATGTTTTAAAAATAAACATTTAACTTAGCCAAAATGGCAACTCAAATATGAACATAAGCTAATAACAAAATGATGACGAGTGAACTAACATCAGACTGACTATCTATGAAGTCTCTAAGACAACTGAGATGGATGTCGGGATAGGCCCATGACATCCTAATGAACTAAAATGATAAACTAATGAAAAAAGGGGACCCTCTGGAATGCAAGGAGGCTCACCACAACTCTGAAACTCAACTGGATCAACTATGCGCTGGATGCTGATCCTGGTTACCTGTGTCTGCATCATAATAAGATGCAGGCCAACTGGCATCAATACATTAAGCGTACGAGTATGCGAGTTGGAATGCTAAACATAACTTAAGCTTGAAAAGGATCTAAAAGAAACACTTACCTTGGCTTTGCTCAACTCCTGAATGACTAAACTCAACTTACTGAACTCATTTAAATATAAAGCAGTTTAAAAACAAGTTCCACATAAAGAAAAGCTGTGTAAAACATGATGTCAACTCTGTGTATTTAGAAATACAATGATAACTCTGTATGTATGCAAATATACAATATGAACTCTATTTGTATATAAAAATATAAAATATTGTTGTGGGAGTTTCTCTAACAGACAATCATCACTTAAGAGTTATAGTGATGATATAGCGCTTCTTGGCCCCACGCTGCCAGGGCCATCCTATACATTGCTGGGGGGTATAGAACCTGAACTACTAAGTGGATCCACTAGTCCATGCTTAAAAGCACTAAGGGTTCATCTAAAAAGTATGACTCTTTTCTACTCATGATATCTATATGGTTTATGGGGGCTGTGAGTTGTCCTCCCCCATATCGGTGCTCAATACTACTCCCAAAAATATAATATTAGCTCTTATATTTAAAAAAACATACTTCTTTCTGTGATTTAAGATTAGTGCTCAAAAACTTAGCTCAAAGGCTATCTTGGAAATCGAAGTTTCCCCTCTTGCTTCATTTAGAAAGCGATTACTCTTTTCTGAAAACTAGCTCGAAGGCTCTTTGGAAATCGAGGTTTCCTTTTCGTATTTAAATGTGAAAACATTTTAAACCCTTTGGGAATACTTAGTCCCCATATACTTTTGAAAAATGAACTTCAAGCTTTACTCTTTACTCAACTAGAACTTTAATCTTAAAACAAAGTTAAAACATTTGAAAAAAAGACTCTTGGAAAACTCTAAGAACTTCTCTTCACTTAAACCTTAACTGCTCTTGACTTGAGTCTTAACTGGTCCTTGAATTGAATTATGGATTCAAGGATTGTGATTTGTGATTGGAAAGATCTCATGATGTTTAGGAATGATTTTAAGTAGTTAAACATGAGAAAATGATCAAGAATCGATTCTGGGGAACTTCTCCGCGTCGCGGAGGTGATTTAAAATCTTAGGTCGCGAATTGACTTTTGAGGCAGAACGGTCCGTGACCGCTCCGCTCCGCGAGGATGAATTTTTCAAAACTGTGGGGTGGGTCGGCGATGCGGCACTTTTTCTTTCTTTGTTTTTCCATTCCCAATTCACCTAAACCCGACTATCTTTCTCAAATTCTCTTTAGATTCAGATACTCAACGTTTCTACCCATGAACCTAACTCAAAGCAACTCTAAAACTCGACGTAAAGATATCAAGAACTTCTCAATTCAGCCCAATTCAAGAACGAAAAACAAATTCAAGAACACCATTCGAGATTCATCAATTCTCAACTTTCTAGCACAAAGTTCGCTGAAATAAACATGATTGTCTCATGGGTAAATGAACCCAATGCTATAAAAGACTCACATACCTTGTAGGGATCACCCTCGACGAAATCCACAAGCTAAACTCGATGAACTTGACGATTTCCTTGCTTCTCCTTCTCTTTTCTCCTCTTCTTTCCTCTTCTCTAAAACCCTAACTCTTTTCTAAAATAGTAAAACTGACCAACTTCAGTTTAGATCCTTAATTAATTCACTAAAACAAATTTAATTAATTGGATAAGGAAAGGACTGAAATACCCTTCAAAATCCGGATTGAACATCTCCTTATTTGTACAGCCAACTTCCAAAGGGCATAACCCACTCATACGAACTCGAAATCGTGCAAACTCAGCGGCGTTGGAAATATTATTCCAAGATATTTCCAACCATATCTAGAAGTACACCTAAATCATTCTGAGCTAGGAGTTATGGTCATTTGAAGTTGACCAAAAACTCACTTTTCCTAACTTAAACAAATTTCCAGATTTTTCATTATTTCCAAAAATGACTATTTCCAGTTCTTAGCTTCTTCCTAGCTATTTCAAATTGCGAGATGTTACAGAAGCCTAGGAATAAGTGGCAGGTGGTGCATAGTCTTGTGTGGAATCTTTTTGCTACCCTTCTTTCCCTTACGTTCTTTGTAACGAGGTTCTTTACAAAATTTACATTCTATCATCTCTTGATCAGCCTTGTAATACAACATACATCCATTGACACAAGAATCAATCTTTTGACTAGTTAGACCAAGCCCCAACACTAACTTCTTTGTCCGATAGTAATGAGGAGGTATCTTATTATCTGGATAACTTGTGGCCTTCATTAGTTGTGCCATTGCATCAACACAGCCATGGGACATCTTGTATTTAGATTTAATACTCATCATTCTGATCGCTGTAGACAACTCTGAATATTTACATCCACTCCATAAGGGTTCTTGAGTTGAATTCAACATTTTATAAAATTTGGTAGCATCCATATTCAGAGACTCTTCTACATTTTATTCAACATGATGCCCAAATTCTACACCAGCAGCATGATATATCATACCCTGATATCTATTTATGTGTTCGTAGTCTTCCCTTAGGATGTCACTTTGATTGCTTGGAGGCATGTCAAATGTACACTCTTGATGAATACTAGAGACACCTACATCGACATGTTCATTCAAATTAATAGAAGGTGCTTCCTCTCCATCTGACGTCCAATACCAATAACCAGGTGTGAATCCTTTCTTAAAAACATGTACATTAACTTCATCGGGTGTTAAAAACTTCATATTTTTACAAAGCTTACAAGGACACCTTATGACTTTTCGGACAAGAACTTTGGTTGACTACAAGCAAATTCAATAAACTCATTCATTCCACTTATAAATTCATCTGTATAGGCTGATCGATCAGGAAGAAGTCTATTTACCATCCATTTTTGATGTTCGGAAATTTTTATTTTCTGAAGCAAAAGGTATTATTTAAACATATAATTAGAGAAACAAAAGGTTAACATTTTGATACTTTGTATCTAATTTGGGTATCCTACAGAATGAAAGTAAGTTAATTTTTTCATATTCTGGATTAAAACATTACATCACAAGAATATAAACTAATTTAAAGCCAAACAAGCATATAAATTAATTTTCAATATATAAGTAAAATTGGCATCTGGGTCAAAGTTTCAAATTATGTCTGCTTGTCAATTTTCAAGATTACATAAATAAATTGAGTACATAGACTAATCAAACAGAGTATATAAATTGATTCACAAAAAATCAAACAAACAGAGCATAAAATATAAAATATTATGGAGTTTGGAGATTAACCTCTACTTTTACTTCTGAAAATGTTGCTTGTGTTTGGATCCTCTTCCGTAATGCACAATCAGAACGAGGAGAGTTGCTTTGTTTTTAATAAAGGTAGTAATTTTGATGACTAAGAAGGTGAAGGGTCTATCATTAATGAGCTATCTAGTGGTGGAAACTTTAGAAGGGAAATTTTCAGCTTTTTATTTATTTATTTATATTTATTAATAACACTTATGCTGGACATACACTTTAGTATATTTTTTTATTTATAAGTAAATAAAAGAATTCTAAAATATAAAAATCTCAAATGGTCTTGTAGGAAATATTTTTAAAATATCTTAAACAATTAAAGACTTCGTAAAATAATTTAAAGCTTAGAGCACAAAAATATTATTATTTGACTGATGCCTTACGAAATGTGTTGAACATATTATTTATAGGTATACATTAATCAATAGAAAAGCCAATAGCCATCGCCCGAATAAAAATTTGCAAGTTAATTTTGCAATAGAAAATTTCAAAATATTAGTCCCGAGATGATTATGTCCAATCGTCTCGTTTTCCTTTGCCACTCAAGTGTACGACATCTGTTGTGCTTAATTAGGTCCCTTCTTCCCTTACCTAATGAAAGAGTCCACCGCCTGTCTTAGTAGTCTCAAATGCACCACTTGGAAATCCAATCTGACTTATAAATGGATTTACCAATTGAACTAGATTTACCCACCCATTTTACCTTTTTACTTAATCATGGAATTGAAGTTATCTAAAAAATGAAGTGACAAAGCGTCTATTCAAGGAGATTGTTGTAGTTTCCGTAGTTGCAAGAATTTCTCACGATTGGGTTGGTGTGAAGTCTACCGACTCTTAAGTGCATTTGTATTATTCAATTTATGATGCCTTACAATTATGTTGAAATTAATCAAAAGAAAGTTCTACTCGAGCGTCCTAATGTATTATGGCCAATAGCCAAAGTTTAAAAATGTGTCAGCTAATATATATTCCTTTTGTTGCACATAGGGTATTTGTTTGATTATATATAAATGACCTATTCATTCCTTTTATTCCCCTTTTTCAGGTCGTTAAGATACAAATTTCTTCTCTATAATCTTCGGACAACGAATTCTCACCTCTTTAATTTCTCATTTGGTAATGACCATTCAACAGTCTCAATAATGAGTCAACAAATTAATTTCCTTAAGCATCTTTTGTTATTCCACACGTGCCCACTAGCTAAGTTAATGTTTAATTTCTTTTTGTTATATATATGTTTGTTATCTTTGATTTTAACATTTTCCTATTAAAATTACTTTTTCTAATGTTATTATAATGTTCTTTTATGTAATTTGTTAATTTTTCAAGTCACAAAATTCCTACGTAAATTCTCAAAAAATAATTTTCAGCTAAATTTATAGCAAAAAATCCCTAAATATTGTCCCAGGTAATAAAATTCTTAGGTAAATCCCCAAATATAAATCCCTAGAAAATTTCACAACAAATTAATCCCCAAATAATTTTTCAAATAATAAAATCTCCAGGTCAATCCTCAAATATAAATCCCCAGCAAATTTCACAGCAATTAATCCCCAAATAATTTCCCAAGTAATAAAATTCCTAGATAAATCCCCAAATATAAATCCCCAACACAAATTTCACAGCAACTAATCCCCAAATAATTTCCCAAGTAATAAAATCCCCAGATAAATTTTCACCAAAATATCTCCAGAAAAATTTGTAGGATGGATTACCTGGGGATTTTTCTATGGAATAAAAAGATGATTTTAAAATGTTTTTTTGGTTCATGTACCTGCGGATTTAGGTAGAGATAATATACTTACCATTACTTTTCCCCAGGTAATATCGCAAATTCATGTTTGGCGCAATATGGCACCAAATTTACTTGCAGAATTTGTTTGGGAATATACATTTCATAGGTAATATATTTTAATATTGAGGAATTTAAAACTTTTTCAAGAAAATCCGCATGAAATAGTTGCAAAATTTTTCCCTAATTCACAGTTTTCTTGTAGTGTCGAATTCGAGCTGTTACAAAAGCAATAACAAGAGATCACAATATTTAAAGCTTCATGAATAAAAGATTTTAACTCAAGTATGTACATAAAAATACAATAAAAATGTATTTACTCTTTTTTGGGAGATTTTCTAATCGATAACCATCAATATAAGTCACGCGATGATACAACATCTCATCCACATTGCCAGAACTATCCTATACCTTACCAGGATATAGGACACCTCAACTAAGTGGATCCATTAAATCTCTACTCGAAAGCAATAAGGAGTCATTTAATAAGTATGATCATATACCCAAGTTGGCTACATGGTTTATGAGGAATGTGTGTTGTCTGAACTCATCCCCATATCGGTTCTTAATACTTCTCCCAATTAATATATACTCATGCTCAAATGTAAAAATACACAATCTTTCTAAATTTTAGGTAATTTCTCAAAATATCCTCTTAAAAGAGGTAACTGCTCTAAAATAACTCAGAACTCATCACTCGATTAGACATCAAAGTGTCTCTATTCTCAATGTAAAAATGATAAATTTGGAAATCAATAGTTCCTTTAAACTTTACTCAAAAATTCTCTTTAGAATTTCCTCATGACTCCTCTTTACTTTCTCTGAAAATCAATTTAAGATAATTATTTGGTTAAAAAGATTCTCAAAAATAACTCCATGAATACTCAAATAATAGGGTTCATGCTGAAAAATAGACATGAACAATCAACTAAAGAACCTCAATGCATAATATATAACAACTCAAAAATTAGGAATAGCAACTTAGAATTCAACAACAAACTCATCTCAAGAATACTCAAATCCAAAGAAGAAACCCTAGATTACTCTTTTACTGATAGAAAGTAGATGTAGGGCATGAGGACGAACTCAGTCCATCACTATGATAGTCTTATATACCAAGAAGAACATTTTTCTTTGCGAAATCGACGAAATTCGAAGAACATTAGAAAACCCTAGCTTTTGTCCTCTTGAATCCTTGCTCTAAGTCTTTGAAGTGTTAAAAACATAAAATAATGTTTTAATATTGTTTTGACTCTTAATTAAGTGAAAAGGGTCATGATTTAGCTTATAAGGGGTGGGAAAAGTCTGAATTACCCTTCTTTAAGAGCTAACAAAAACTATCCACGGGACTATCTAGGGTTCGTGGCTTGATTGACGAACCACAGATCTATGCATGGAATTTATATTGAATTTTTACGGTTGAATAGTTGATTTATGGGTCTAAACGATGGCCCGTAGTAGTTCTTATGGCTCGTCCGTAGGAATTGTGTCTAAAATTTTGACTCCCCATACTTTTCTGACGACTTGACAGGACAGATCATCGTTCAACCTACCCCTTAGGTTGGATCCGTCGTTCACAGACTTAGAAAACTCTGATATTACAGTCTTTATTAAAAAAGTTATAATTTTTACTCTGAACTCGAAAAAAATGAAAACTTGGTGGCGTTTGAAAGAGGACTCAAGGGCCTTCAATTTGATAAATTATGGACCACCTAATTCATTATGTTTTGGGAGATATGATTTTTTGAAGTTGACCTAAGAAAAATGTTATGCCAAAACTTAATCTCTAATGAAGCATTCAACTCAACTTTGTACTTTGTGGTTCTTGTAACCTTAAGTAATATCCAAATCTATTAGAACACCAAAGAAATGGCCTTTACATATATCAGAAATTTAAGCATCACCCAATACAATTTTACATGAAAATAAAGAATGGTTTGGGCCTTAGCTTGGAAATTTTTGAGGTGTTACAATATCTCTTCCTTGGGATCATTCGTCCTCGAATGATGGTTAAACTGAAGATGGAAGGGAAATGAGTTACTCTTACATCTTTCTGACTTTTGAACTTGCCTAGTAACATAGGTGGAGCTAATTTATACTAATATGTTGGAACTCCCTATAACACATAAGTTGCGATCGATGTGAGTTTGAACATAGTCACGCTCTATCTGAAGCTATTTGACATAAAGCAAGGATATTTGGGCACGAAGTAAGAATATGAATACTATGTCTTCAGTGATATGAGTGATAGCCTTTAAGCTTAGCAACACTGCTTAACTATGCTCTACTTTCTGATTACTACATTTCATTAGTTGCAACTCCTAGCTCTTATTAGAGTGTATGACTACTCTTACAAATGTCTAAGTCAAATTGCTCGCTCTTACTGTGTCCAAGCCTAATACTATAGACACTCCATGGACTCCTACTAACCAATCGTTCTAAGATTTTCTCATTCTCTCATCATCTCTTTCAACTTAAATGCCACACATTACTACCAAGAACTGACTAATTTCTCTCATTTAACTATTATTCATAAAAAAAACATCATCCCCATCATCCTCTACATTTATAACCTTAGATGAAATAAGAACAGCACCACTACCACGATAAGAAACATCAAGCTTCTCATTCTATCACTACTCAGCTACTATCATCAGCATCACTACCAAAACTAAAAAGGATCACTGAAAGAGCTAAGGGCGAAAGATAATAAGTATGATTCATTCAAGATATATGATATAAGAAAATGCATGACATAACATTATGTTTCTAGCCATTGAGAGTAAATCATGAATTCGCAAGACTGAGCATATTATGATATATGAGGGCTTATATGAATATGTCTATATCATGAGGTTTATATCCATAACTTTATGGAGTAAGATTAATATCAATAGGCTAACGTGTTTACCCATCATTCTATGAGCTAAGCATAGATGTAAATCTATTTGTAGTGTATGAACATACGTCATGAACATAATATGATATTAGAGGCATCAATCGGATGTTGTAACGACTGAACTTTGAGGAATATACTAAAGTATGAATGGATCGATTTATCACTTCAACTCTTTCTGAACACATCACTATCTGATTCTCAACACTTGACTTGGTTTCTCTTCTTATCATTTCTTCCTTAGGTCTGAATTTGATACTTTAAAGTTATGGATCTATTCCATCATCTCTAAACTAGTCTATATTTGGTTTACTTACTAGGAAAATTCTAATCTTATGGCTACCGAACTCTCCATGTGAATGCACTAAGATTCCTTCTAAGTCTTCTTTCTCAGATGCTTCTCGTAACTTCTTTTCGCTTCTATAAAATACTTTGTATAACTGTTACCCGCATTGACTTATAAAGCCACTTAATATAACTATTAAGGGAATATAATGCTTATATCAGTCTACTCCACATTAATATCTTAAATATACTATCTAGGTACACATGAAAAATCATAAACTTCATTGGAACCTCATCTGGCTACATACGATCTCGGGTACACCTCTTGATGCTCTTAATAATCTAATGACTTAGCCACACTTTGTTTCTCTCATCTAAGGGTCATTTTACCACACTTGCACCACTCACATTTATCATAAAGTAACACCTTAATTCCTCACCTACTTCATGTCAAACCTACTAGATTAGATCTCAAAACTAACATCATTACCCTCATGTTGCCATATTTTTTTGAGACACTCATCTCAAATCCATGCTTATTGTCAAGTACTAAACATGAATATCAATATAATTGCTAACATACTATACTAGCTTATGACCATTAGATAAGGTCAAGAAACACTCGCTCACTAAGACCTCATGACAAGTAGTCAATCTTTATCTCTCAATCTACATGCTTACAATTTACCGTCACATTCCATTTCCCAACTTAAGTACTACTTACCCATTCACTACACATCACTACCTAATTAGTTCTATGACCGTTTGAATACCATAAGGCTCTCTCTTCAAAATTATAAGCTTGTAGTAGATCTCTCACCTCGTGAATACTCCTACTATTCTATTTAACACCTATACTTGGTCGTTACTAACACATTGGCATATCATCATAAACTCCTCTCTAGATAAAGTATACTCTAACTCATCTTAAATAGTAACTATTCATCTACCCTCTATCATAATCTCCATACAAATTATTATTCCTTAGTCTACACATAAAGGAAAACACCTAATTAATTACTTACTCAGTACATGGCTCCGACAAAATGATTTTCCCTATCACTATCTTCCTTTCTTAGATTACTATAGCTCTGTATGCATTCTTCTAACTCTGGGCACTTTTACTACTATTGCTTATAATATGTAACTCATATTATCTTTTCACGTCAAAATACTACCCAAGCTTTAAAATACACTTCCTCTTCAGGGTCTCAAGTGAAACAGGGTTTAGAGAAAAAAGTGTGGGAGTACATCTTTCTTTTAGCTAGAGCGAAAGATTTATATGAATAAGAGTGCATTCTTTCGAATCTCCCCGCTTAATATCACTCATGGGCTTCTTTCAAGCCCCTCAATAGTCTCATGACTTTTCTGAAGACTTTTGTTGAGAGTAACTCCATCAATAAGGATCTGGGCTTTACTTTTCAACTACCTTAAGTATGAAGGGTGGTCTAATGGATTTGAGAAATGCACAAGTTTGAATAAGTTCCTTACAACTAAGTTCTATTGAACAATTTAGAGTACGGATAAAGGGAACCTTTTATTAAATATCTGTATTCCCTCATTTGTAAAAGTGGGGCCTTCACAACCATAAATAAGATCTTACCGACACGGCTTCATAGAGACCTTAGGAAACTTGAACTATATGCTCTGATACCAAGTTTTTTATGCCCTGAGCCTACACCCTGGACGCGGCTGATACTCGAGAACCATTTCTGATCCCCAATCAAACCCTTGGCCTGGCTGAGTACTTAGCGGAAGACTCACTCAAGCAATAATAGGCTAAAACCATAAATTTCTCTTAACATAAACTCAATTGGAATGTCTGAAAAATTCTCATTTGTAATAAAAATTATAGTTTGCAAAACAATCTTTAAAGGAAACCAAGTACTGAGAAGCCCCTCAACCCTAACTATCTATGAAGCCTCTAATACTAGGATAGATATCGGGACTAGACCCACAACAACTCAACAATAACTGGAAAATGAATATGAAATCCACCGGAAAGTAAGGAGGCTCACCAAAGCTAACTGAAGTGCAAAATGATCTCAACGAAATGCCCTGAATACCTCTATCTGCATCATAAATGATGAAGGTTGAATGACATGAGTACATTGAATACACGAGTATGTAATATAGCAGAAATGATAATTAACTAAGTTGTTAAGGCTAAAAGAATACTTACCTCAACACAACTCAATACAAATCAGTAACAAGAGATGACAATATTTAAAGCTTCATAAATAAAAGACCCTTACTCAAGGATGTATATAAAAATAAAATAAAAACCTATCTACTCTTATTTGGGAAATTCTCTAACCGACAATCATCACTATGAACTACATGATGATACAACGTCTTACCCACGTTGCTAGAACTGTCTTATAGCTTGTCGGGATATAAGACACCTCAACTAAGTGGATCCACTAAAGCTCTACTCGAAAGCAATAAGTAGTCATCTAATAAATACGATCCTTTACCTATGTTGTCTACATGGTTTATGAGGAATGTAAGTTGACTAAACTCATCCCCATATCGGTGTTCAATACTACTCCCAATAAATATATACTCATGCTCAAATGTATAAACCTTACTCTTTCTTAATCTAAGGTAATTGCTCAAATATCCTCTTAAAAGAGGTAAGTGCTTCGAAATAACTCTGAAATCATTACTCATTTAGAAATCAAAGTTTCTGTTTTCTCAATGTTAAAATGATAAATTTGGGAATCAATAGTTCCCTTAAACTTTACTCAAAAATACTCTTTAAACTTTCCTCAAAACTCCTCCTTACTTTTTCAGAATATCAATTTAAGAATATTATTTGTTTAACAGATTCTAAAAAATAACTCCATGAATACTCAAATAATACGAATGAGAACTCAAAGAACTTCAATTTGAAAGGTCATGAACCACCTTATTCATTATGTTCTGGGAGGTATGATCATATGTAGTTGACCTAAGTAGAATCATATGCCAGAACTTAATCTGTAATGAAGCTTTCAACTCAACTTTGTTCTAAGGGGTTCTTGTGGCCTTAAGTCATATCCAAATCCATTCTAACACCAAAGAAATGACCTTTACAAATATATATGAGCAATTTAAGATTCACCTGATAAGATTCTACATGCAAATAAAGAATAGTTTGGCCTTAGCTTAGAAATTTTTGGGGTGTTACAAAATCCATCAATTCAATAGGGTTCTATACTCTTGTAAGGTATATGGTGGATGTGGCAACATGTAACGAACTGATTTCCGTCGTTAGGGAAAAGCCAATGGGGAAAGAATTGGGGTCAGAAAACTTTTGGTAGTAACTTGGAATTTCCCAACATAGTCCAGATTTGGAAGAAATTGGAGTCAGTAAGGTGTAGGGAAATCTGGTAGAAATTGGGTGGTTTAAATATGATTTTGATTACATGAGTAGTTAGATAAGTCGTTAAGGAATCTGTACAACTTTATGAAATTGAATTCGGGTGAGTAGAACTCCCAGAATTGATCTTAGCGTGAATGGTATTTTTTGAGCATCATTGGTTAAAGGTGTGTTGTGAAATGGGGGTCTTGGAAATTATTAAATAGCTCACTGTTTCATGCAAGCTGACTTATTGCACCGAATGGTCCTTCGCAGTACAAATTTTTGGCGACTATAAATACACGTTTGAATTTTTAGTTTAGTATCACATTTTTAATCTAGCATTCAATAGTTTTCATTATTGTTCAGTTTTCAAGTTAGAGAGATTAGAACTGAGTTTTAAGACAATATTTCCTTAGCTTTAAAGATTTGAAGATTTCTATTTCTGAGAAATTGGAAGTAGGTATTGAAGATTCTTCATCTTAGACCTTTGTAAAGATGAAATTAATCGTACCCAGTTGATGAAAACACAATTTGGTAATGATTTCTATCTTTTTATGATGTCTAGCTAAAACCTTAATTCTTGCGGTGTGATTATGTGATTATGGGTTGATTTGGCTACTGGGTATTGTTAATTGATAGTGTAAATGTTGTTTAAAAGTGATTTCATTCAGTAATTGTGGCTTAATCTATAGGATTGTAGTTGCAAATGCAACTTTACCTTCGTGTTTTTGGCTTGCTCGAGAGAGAGGTTTTAAGACCAAGATTACTGATTTGATGGTCTGTGGGTATTGGGTTGTTATGGGTTCAACTCGAGAGAGTGAATCCTAAACCCTCTTCCACACATTTAGCTGGAGAGAATGAATGGACTAAAGCGAAGGTTGTTCTTATTGCTGCTTATTGGCGTTCGAGAGAAACCAATTTGATTCGGGGTAAATTGTTCGAGAGAAAGTTTATCCCCACTAAAGTCTAGCTTAGTCACTGATTTACAACAAATTTACTATCAATTTGCAATTATCCAATTGTCTACCTTAGCCTATAATCTGATCACATCCCAAGAATCTATCTCTATACTTGCTATTTTCTTGGTTTTTGCTGTTGTAGTTGATTATTGAAACCACTCCCCTGTTATTTGATACTTGTGTCACCCCAAACTTGAACCATGCTTTTATTCGTAAATGTGTTTACCTATGATTGACTTGAGCATATTCATGCTTTTCTATTGATTCTCAAATATGTACCACTCCCCGAAATCAAAAGTTAAAGCGCCCTGTAACTTTCCGCAAGAAACTTGTGGTCGTCAAATGCACTCGGCGACTCACCGATAGTTCTTCTTGAAATAAAAATGGTGCCGCTGCAGGGGAGTGGTGTTATTTGAGAATATTTAGTCAAGTTGAATTGTGTTCTTGTTAGTCATAGTTGAACTTACTTAATTTTTAGTTTTGGTTTGTGTGTTGTTATTTAGAGCAGCATAAAAGAGCATGTCTTGTAGTAATGGTGACCAAACGGACCTCTCCCCTTTGAGAGTGATGATTCTTAGGGACAACATCCTAAGTTTCAGACAAATGGAGGGTGAGTCAATCTGTGAGTTGTGGCTGAGATTTAAGTCACTATTGTTGCAGTTCCCAACTCATGGAATCTCAGATAACATGCTACTGGACTACTTCTATAGAGGTCTTGGTCTGGAAAACATAGGAGTGGCTGACCAAATGTCTTCGGGAGGTCTTTCACGACTACCCTATACAATAGCAGTCCAGCTCCTTGATCACCTGGCCAAGACCAACAAAGAGACTGAGAAGGACCAGATATTGGCCACACTTTTGACTCAGCTGGATCTAGTGGCCAAAAAGATCATGGAATTGGAAGCACCGGACAAGAAAGACCGGTACATTCCTCCTCATGAGTGTATAAAGCCCAAGGTGTATGAGTGGGGAAGTCGTGCCATGACATTAACTAAGGCACTTCTTGGGAGGCAACCCAAGTGTTTATCTCTTTATTTTTGTTTTAGAAATAATGGTGTGTTGATTGTGCAGGTTGAAGTGTAGAAAGTGTTAAGAAAGATGAAGATTGGCGAGCTAAAGGTCCAATCGGCGCATTGTCGAAGAGGTCAGCGAGCCCGACTTTGACCGTCGTTGGACTCAAAACAATTTTAAATTGGAGTCTGTAAAACTCAACGAGCCAAGGAGCAACTTGGCGAGTCGCCGACCAGGTCGGCGATTGCGATCTATTCCGCCGTTTGGACACCCCACATTAACTGGAGGTCCTGTAAAACTCGGCGAGGTAATTGCCCACTCGGTGTGTCACCAAGTGGGTCGGTGAGCAAAATTAATGTCACCGAATGGGTGAGAACTAGACGGTTTTTAAAAGGCCAAAGGTTTAAACTTCCAACTCTTTCACTTTCCCTCACTTTTATTCTTCCCAAACTCGCACCTGTACTTTAGTTTCTATATTTATTGCATTTTTAGAGTGTTTTAGTCGTTAATTGTGTGTTGGAGTCGATTACTTTGCCGCCTAGCATTTCAATCTTGTTGAATCGACATATATATAAGGTTGGTTTTCCGAACCCCAAATTTATTTTTAGCAATTTTGTACTCATTTGCAATGATCTTATCTTAGTGATGTGTGTTGGACCTCTCTGATCTTAATTGTTGTTGTGTGTGTCTGTGTTAATTTGATATTCTTCCCCGTAATGCCTTTATTGTTGAATTCCCGTAATTTTGTGCCTTAAAATTAATTAAATCTTGTGGGGTTGTGCTTGCATGTTGTTGGGTCTAGTTGGCTAAAGTCTGAGTAACCCGTCTTTGTGCCAAATGACATAATTTGCCCAATGATAGAGCGGGTGACATCATTCTTAAGGGAAAAAGTCATTAAATTGTCAAGTTTGGCAAAACCAGGAGAAGTCTGAGTATCCCGGGGTAATGAGTGTAATGGGTCTTGGTTTAATTTGATGGGTGCATGATTTGATTTTGTTTTCGGGGTTGTGGGGTTGAATTCGAGAAGCTGGGTTGAAAGTAGGCACATTGGGTCGTTTGGCGAGCTGGGTCGAGCTCACCGAACCACTCGGCGGTTCGTCGAAGTTCCCCATCTCTCCTTTAATTTCATGCTATACTTGAAGTTTGACTCTATAACTTTTGGTGAGAAGCTTGAGGTCGCCGAAAACACTCAGTGACTCACCAATAGTTCTTCTTGATCGCCTTTTGTCTGCACCCATGTACTTTAAATTCCACTGTAACTTTTGATGGGCTAATCCTTGCTCGCCGAATGGTGCCAATGATTCGCTGAAACGCCTTCCCATCGCTGACACGCCAAATTTTTCTAAGAATTTTGAACCAATCCTTTCGGCGAACCCGATCTAGCTTACCAAAGTGATTTGGCGACTCAACGACCGGTTCGGCGAGTCTGTCTGCAACTGCTATTTTGCTGTGCTTTTGATTGAAGTGTTTCTCACTTTTTCTTGATTTTTTGCAGACATGGTAAGGACCAACATTGACATGCTACCCCGAAAAAGAGCACGGGGTATCACAATCAACGAAGGGGGGTCAAATCCTCCCAAGAAGGGAAGGCAAGAGCTTTCACCGGGAGACAAAGGAAAGGGCAAGAGGCCCACATCTAACAGGGTGACTACTGGGTCCCAGGCTGCTTTATCTGCCTGAGGATGACCAACCTTTACAGTCCCGGCAGCCTGAGCTCTGGGCTAGATCTTGCCCTAACTCAGCTAGAGTCCCTCCGGTCCCCACACCAACAGACTCAGTGCCAGCTCCGGTACCTCATGTGGCTCCAGTGCCACCAGTTGTCCCTTCTCCTAGGCTTCTTAACAGGTTAAAGGGTGATGGATTGCGAACCCTCCTCGAGGAGAAGTTGCTATCGACAGAAGGCCTTGAATAAAAGTAATCTAATGTGAGGGACACCCTCCACTTCTATAGATTTGAGCAGTTCACCAGACCCCGAGGTCCTTATATTCCTTCATGGGTCCGAAAATTCTATGCACCATATGGTGACTTGGTTTCAAAGAGCAGAAGAAGGCAAGTGAGTTCAGGCCGGTTAAGTTAGTCATGGTCCGAGGTAAGGAAGTTGGGTGTAGCACTGCGTACATTAACATTGTTTTGGACAAACCTCTGCACTCTTCATGTCCCTACGAGGGATTGCCTGTCGCTCAGTCACTAGATGACTTAAAGGGCTGGCTGGCACCTATGATTTCCGATACCACCTCGAGGTGGATCGAGGCAAGAGCTCCCATTGAGAAGAGAATCCTGAGTATTGTTTCCCAATTCTGGTTTGGCTTTATCAGCAACACCATTATGCCATTCCAGAACGAGTCTATCATCCTCAATCCTAAGGCGGCATACCTTGGGTTTATCATATCCAAAAGGCGCATTGATTTTGGGCTTATTATTGAGCAAGAGATGGCCACGAGGGCTAAGCAGAGGTAGACTTCTCTACTGTTCCCGATCCTGATCACGGAGTTGTGTTGGCGTGCCAGAGTATCCCAGGACAATATGAGAGACATTGAGGTGACACCTTCTTTCTCCACTGACATTCGGCGTATTGAGGACTAGTACACTCGTGAGGAGGCTGATAGGAGGAGGGCAGCTCCGGTGGATACATCCCCAGAGGGAGATATTGATTCGATACTAGTAGAGGCATATTTGCCTATTTCAGCCTCTGGGCCTTCAGGTACTTCTTCTCCTTTTACTTTTTCACAGGTCCCGGGTACCTCCATCTCGTTCCAGCCAGCCAAGATTACTCAGGCGATGATCCTGAAGATGGGGCATATGGCCCATTCAGCTGATGTGAGGGCAACCCGTCTAGAGAAATCTATTCCCTGGATGATTGAGGCTGCAATTTTGGCTACACTAACCCCTCTCCAGACTTCTATTGACACTCTTACCACGAGAGTAGAGGCTTGTGAAAATAGGTAGGGGGAGACCTCGAGGTGACGGCTTTGAAAGACAAAGTAGCAGATTTGGGGAAGGAGGTAGACAATCTAAAGTCTATGGATTTCACTTCATTACTGGAGGCTACAGATGATTTGGACGCTCCTGAGACTTCAGACATTCCTCTGGCTACCACCGGAGACTTGCATAGAGATGATGCAACAGTTGATGAGTCGGATGCAAAGACCGACGAGGAGCAGATTGAGATACTGGAAGAGAGCATATACGGAGAGTTGCCAGATCTTGAGGAGACGATTGTGCAATCAGTGATCCAGACATTGATGACAGAGACGTCTATGAAAGTTTTTAGTGGAGCAGGTCCTTCTAAGGTGAATCTGGGTACTGACGCCCGAGATCAGAGCACTATATCGGGCACTGATGTTTAGACAGATGGAGCTACTGTTTAGACAGGATCTTTCTTTACCTCCCTCTCTGTCTTTATTTTGACTTTTGGATATTATTTTGATTGCATTTGAGGACAAATGATTTTTATTTGTGGTAGGGTGAGGCCCACCTTTTGTGACCTTTTGTGACTATGGTCTTGTGTTTATATTTGGGTTATGAGCTATAATAGTGTTTTATACTGCATTTTGTGGATGGTTGAGCTTGTGGCTCCTTGTTTTTAATTGTAAATGATATTTAGACCGTTCCAAAAAAAATTGTGCCACCTCTTGTTTGTGTTTGAATGTGACAGTTCTTTTGCAAATTTGAGTGTTGGTCTTGATCAATACCGATGACTTGAATAGTACTCATAATCGAACAAAAATGAATGTGCGGCTACAATGAGGCCAAATAAAGTTGCATAGGAAATATGTTAACTCTTTGCATCTCGTTGTGACTAGCCAAGTATCGAATTGAGTCTCTTGTAATGAACATTGCACACTAGCGAAACTGTGGAGTCTTGTTTGACATTGGTGTCAATGCCTTGTGTGATGAGCTTACTGTGAACCATGTGTGATGACACCTTGAATTTGCCCCGTTGGTACGGTTTACTAAGTGATGCAATCTCTTGATATGATCTTAGGCAACTTTGAAGAGTGTGAAACAATTTGACACTATAGCTCTTTTGTGGACGACCTTGTGAGTGTATGATCCTTGTTGAACACCCTTTGAGCCTTAACCCTTTTCTTGGAAGAAACTTGATGAAATTGTGACCTTTCCTGATCCATTGCCCATAATCCTCATGATTTATGGTTTGTGTGAATAGCCAACTTAGGCCAAAAGCCTAAGTTGGGGGTGCGGTGAAAAGAGAAGGTAAATGAAGAAGTGCAAGAAAGTTCCCTTTGACCCATGGTTTGAGAAAAATGGAACCCCTCCATATAAAAAAAAAGATAAAAAGAAGAAAATAATGAAAAAGTTATGGAATAAAGTTGTGAAAGTGCAAAGAAAATGGGGTTTCCAGAAGTCCATGGAAAGTGAATAATGGGACGACTTGTGAGCACGACTGAAAATAATGAAGAAAAGGAAAGAAAGTGTTGTTCACACCACATTTCATGAGGATTACAACCATTGAACCTAAATGACCATACCTTTGCACTCAGCCCCATAACAAGCCTTAAAAAGACCTTTTTGATCTTTCATGAGCTGAGGCAATTGTTGGTTGGAAAATACAAGCAACCTATGGGTGAAGTCATGCATTGTGTTCATCTTTGTGAGTGTGAGTGTTGAATTTGATTTTGGAGCTTTAAATTGTGAACCATTGTGTGTGAATATGAAATAATTCTTTGTGTGAGGGCATTTGAGTACCATGGTTGAGCTTGAACTTGCATTTGAAGCAAGAATTGTAAACTTGAGAATCTTTGGTAGTGGTGAGTCACAACTTTAATCTTTGAGTGCACAATTGATCGTTGCATGAGTAAGTTGAGTCTTTTTGTGTGCATTCATGATTGAGTCTTATGTAGCACTGTTTGAAACATCTTTTTTAAACTGCTGAACTTGAGTTTTACTTGAGGACAAGCAAAAATTTAAGTTTGGGGTGTTGATGAGTCCACAATTTGGACTCATTTAGGGCTTTATTTTAAAAGATTTAGTGTCCTCAATTGCATATTTTACGCCAATAACTTATGTAAATCCTTGATTTTTAAGTATTTGGATTGAGGAACAAAGCATGGACACTAATGAGCAAAAAGGAACAAGGCAACTGAAAGAACGAAGAAAAGAAAGCCTGAGGATCGCCTAAACCATTGGGCGAGTCACCGAATGGCCATGTCTCGCCTAATGTTCCAGTGTGCCAAGCCTTGAAGGATAAAATCAAGTCGGCGATAGAAAGGAGAAGTCGATGAGTCGATGAACGGTTCCGCGATGCAGTGTTATATCACCCAAAGTTAGAGAGATTGAAGTTGCTGAAGGCCAAAGCAAAAAGGCGATGGAACTGACCAAAGGGCGGATCGCCTAGTGGATCGATGATCCCGACTTATTGCGCCGAATGGTCCTTCACAGCACAAATTTTTTGGCAACTATAAATACATGTTTGAATTTTTAGTTTAGTATCAGATTTTTAATCTAGCATTCAATAGTTTTCATTATTGTTCAGTTTTTAAGTTAGAGAGCTTAGAACTGAGTTTTAAGACAATGTTTCCTTAGCTTGAAGATTTCCATTTCTGAGAAATTGGAAGTGGGTGTTGAAGATTCTTCATCTTAGACCTTTGTAAAGACAAAATTAATCGTACCCAGTTGATGGAAACACAATTTGATAACGATTTCTATCTTTTATGGATGTCTAGCTAAAACCTCAATTCTTGGGGTGTAATTATTTGATTATGGATTGATTTAGCTGCTGGGTATTGTTAATTGATAGTGTAAATGCTGTTTAAAAGTGATTTCATTCAGTAATTGTGGCTTTATCTAAAGGGTTGTAGTTGCAAATGCAACTCTACCTTCGTGTTTTTGGCTTGCTCGAGAGAGAGGTTTTAAGACCAAGATTACTGATTTGATGGTCTATGGGTATTGGGTTGTCATGGGTTCGTCTCGAGAGAGTGAATCCTAATTCCTCTTCCACGCATTCAGCTCGAGAGAATGAATGGACTAAAGTGAAGGTTGTTCTTAATTGCTTCTTATTGGTGTTCGAGAGAAACCAATTTGATTCGGGGTAAATTGTTCGAGAGAAAGTTTATCCCCACTAAAGTCTAGCTTAGTCACTGATTTACAACAAATTTACTATCAATTGCAATTACCTATTTGTCTACCTTAGCCTACAATCCGATCACATCCCAAGAACCCATCTCTATACTTGCTATTTTCGTGTTATTTGCTGTTGTAGTTGATTATTGAGACCAAACCCCCCTGTTATTTGACACTTGTGTCACCCCAAACTTGAACCATGCTTTTATTCGTAAATCTTTTTACCTATGATTAACTTGAGCATATTCATGTTTTTCTATTAATTCTCAAATACATACCACTCTCTATGGAATTCGACCCCAACTCACTTAGTTGGGTTATATTACTGACTAACAATCATTGACACTTAGTATTGGATGAAGTTTCCTGATACATGATATCAGCGATGGTTTTGGTCGCTCTGGCGGTGTCGCTGTAGCGAGGTGAGGACTTAATTATAACTCTAGAGATCCCCAGTAGGGAAAGATTAGTGTGGGAAGGGGTGTACAAGCCTAAGCTAGCTAAGATCATATCCTCCATTCGGGCTAGAAAACTTGTGGGGCAAGATTGTTTGGCGTGATTAGCTCATATTCACGATGTTGAGGTCGAATCCCCCTTTTTTGAGTCTATCCCTGTGGTGTCAGAATTGAGAGAGCTTAGTGCTCAAATCCAAGGGCTTCTTGATAAAGGTTTCATCCATACTAATGCTTCCCCATAAGGTGCTCCTGTCTTATTTGTTAAGAAGAAGGAGGGTAGTATTAGGACTGACGATTTTATCTTAAGCCATAAATGAGTGGATTGATACCGGAATGACAAGCTTATGGATAAGGAAAGTCCCAATGAGTATACTTGGGTGAAGAAAATTAAAGTATTTTAGTAAGAAAGTGCGTATAAATAGGGTTAGTCATTTGAATTTGATGAGTTTACCTGAGTTTGAGGCGTCGTGTTGATGAAGAGGTTGACTTCGTAGTGATAGTCAAGGTTGATTGAGCGTAATGGTAATAAGAGTTCATGATAGATTGTGACGGGATGCAAATATATAATAAGATTGTTGGTTAAGCAAAATTTGTACAGTAATTATGTCTTCCGAGTATCTAAAGGTTATGGTTTTTCTAATATTTGGTGAGTAACGTGGTTGTATGGAAAGTTTTAAGAGATGGTGGGACACCACTTGAATAGAATTTTAAAGAGCTAGAGTATAGTGGGATGTAGTACAACCTTTAAACAGAGGCGAGAACAAGAATATCTTTATTTTGATTGCAAAGGCTAAAGAGGTATCTTCATAGGGGTAGATGATTGGGTTCAAAGACGCGTGATTTCGTTCGTTTTGTTGTGTCTATGGTAATAGTGTCACAGATCCATCAGGTTGGTCAAAAACTATCGAAAAAGACTTGAGAAAGGAGTGTGCGGACATTAGCTTGAGTGTGATGACAAGTGCTTGGTTTTGCTTTTGAGTCTAGTAATGAGTATGATTGAAATTTTAGCAAAATATATGGTAAGATCGATGGAGATGCGATCAATGATAAACGGAGATCCATAAATTCATAAAAACTTCAAGGTACAACCTAATGTTGATAAAGAAAGGGATTGTGTTATATGGTGGAAATTACAATTCAGATTTTTCATTGTGAGTCTACATTCGTGGTGATGTATTTTGTCAAGGTATGAATTGGCAAGGATTGTATTTGGTATTGAGCATTTGAAAAGACTTACACCTGGGGTGAGTCATAAGTTTACTACTATTGATTGTTAAGTACCTAAGAAAGGTTTCATTTTTAAAAGTGTTGGTTTATAATAAGGTAAAAGGTCGAAGTGTTTATGATGGTTGTTAGTGTTGTGAGTATGACTCACTAGCTATGCTCTAGTGTGTTTTTACTTTTGTGGGTGGATCCCTAGTGGTGGATCAAGGGTACCAAATCCTGCAATGTTCTCCTGGTTGAGTGGGAAGATTAGGAAGATTTGGTTATTTCGAATGACATAATTAGTGTTGTCTTGGAGTTGTTAAGGTATTTTAGTGGTTCTACATGTACCACCTTGCTTATGAGAATTTGTAGAAGAGCTACCATGCGTATTTATGGTTGTTCGGCATTTTTAATATTCCTTTAGTCGTCGAGGTCATGTATCGATTATATATAGTTGAATATGGGGATCATTGGGTCCAATTCTACTGTTCTTAAGAGGTAATCTACAGTTACTAAATCTAGCATTTCGATAGTGTTGTTGGAGGGGTTGTATGCTTGGACATATCCCTCGATGAGTATCTGATTTCTAAAGATCAAATTTGTTATAACTTAAGCTCATGGGAAATTAGGTTGTGAGATGGAGATGTTGATAAGAACTATGATTGTTTGGGTATTATGATTGTGTGTTGGTTGGTTCAGGTTCATCTTTAATTGTGTCGAGTTTGATCTAAGAGTTTTCATGGTTATGTGAGAAAGTCCTTGATAACATGTTGCAGACATGTGAACAATCAACTTCGGTGGTTATAGGGAATAGCTTGTTTGTTAGTTAAGTGTACATACAACAATAATTATCACTCGAGTATTGTGATGACTTCATGGAGGCATTGTATGGGAGGATGTGTAGGTATTCAATTGGTTGTTTTGGGGAAGAAGATTATATCATAAGTGAGACTTAGTTGTGTTAGACAAGAACATTTGTATGAAGAAGAACCGGTTAAAATTCTTGATCGTGATATCTGAAAGCTAAGGACATGCGAGACAAGTATCCCCTGTTGTTCAGCGATTCAAGTACTACTCTACCCTTACTTTAGTCAGTCTTCCCTAGTTATTCATTCGAGGATGAGTGATGGGTAAATTGGTATCTATTGTAACGACCTGATTTCCGTCGTTAGGGAAAAGACAATGAAGAAAGAATTGAGGTCAGAAAACTTTTGGTAGTAACTTGGAACTTCCCAACCTAATCCATATTTAGACCAAATCGGAGTCAGTAAGGTGTAGTAAAATCTGGTAGCAATTGGGTGGTTTAAATATGATTTTGATTACATGAGTAGTTAGATAAGTAGATAAGGAATCCGTACGACATTACAGAATTGAATTCGGATGAGTAGAACTCCCGTAATCGATCTTAGCGTGAACGATATTTTCTGAGAGTTGTTGGTTAAAGGTGTGTTGTGAAATAAGGGTCTTGGAAATTATTAAATAGCTCATTGTTTCATGCAAGCCGCTTTGGCGGTGGTTTTAGTCGCTCTGGCGGTGCCGCTGTAGCGGGGTAAAGGTCGTTCTGGCGGGCCAAATGCGTCTTAAAGTTGTAAATAAACCCAAGATGATTTAATTTTGCACTCTTCGCTTTTTAGAGCTAAGGAACGAACCCTAGGCGATTCTTGACAGTTAGATTTTAACTTCCCAAATCCATTTTTCGATCCGTAGAACGTAATCTAATGGGTAAATATCGATGGGGAAGGGTTTTAATCTAGAATCTATGGTGGAAACAACCCTAATCTGGGTATAGGGATCAAGGTTTGACCTAAGGTTGATATTAATGATTATCATTTGGGTAATTAGGTCTTGATTGTTGATCCTTGCATATAAATTGTTGTTTTGTAGACCTAGAACAAGCGGAAAGAATCCGAAAAGGGAAGATTCAAGTGCCTTAGGGGATTCAAGCTTGGATTCGAGGTAGGTGATGGTTGTGATTTCATGTTATGTGATATATGTTTGTAATTGCTCATTATAATACATGTATGTATGCGAATACTGCATTTTGGATCACCCTAATCGTAAATGAGGATAATTAAATAATTGTATGCCATGAATCACCTCTTGTTGTATGATTGTGAGAATATACATTGTGATTGTGGTTTGTTGAATGGATCGGGTGTTACGTTTCGACACACTAACTTGGATCGGTTGCCACGTTGCGGCATAAATATGCGATCGATTGCCACATTCTGGCATAAATATGGGATCTATTGCCACGTTTCGGCATAAACATTGGATCAAGTACCATGAACCGGTATACTAACACTTTGGGTTTGGGTCCATGAGAGGACCATTGAATTGGGTTCCATGAGAGGACCATTGAATTGTGTTGTGTATCTACTTGTGATGATTACGTTTATGTCTAATGCTGATTGATATTGGAAGACTGTATGTCGCTCTAAAATGATAACCAATGTGTATTATTGAGAACGTGGAATGATATATTGATCCTGAAAAGATGACTAATATTGTATATGTTTGGTATATGCCTGTTTTATAATGTTGCGGTTACTTGCATGTGTTTCACTTATTAGGATAGCCGCGTGATCCTACCAGTACACTGTGGTTGTGTACTGATACATCACTTGCTCTTTCTTTTTTGAGTACAGGGCATCTTCATGTGGCTATTGATAGACCTCAGCTAGGTGACTATTGAGCGTGACTGGATTCAAGGGTGAGTCAGTTCTTTCAGGCTGCCATGGATCTTTCTTGTTTAAGTCCACTCTTTTCGGACTCCAACTTTTGTTTAAGGTGTTGTTTAGTTTCGGGGTTGTACCCCTTGTTCTTAGACTTGTCGTTAGTAGAGTTTTTATACAATGACTTTCCGATTCTAGGGGTTGTTCTTCCACATTAGTTAGGTTAGTTGTTTGTTAAAACCTTGGAGTTTATGGGGACCCCATTTTTATTGTCATTTAAACCTGCTTCCGTATCTTTAAATGTCTTAGTTTTCATATAAAAAAGTTAGTTTGGATTGTAATAATGGTTCTCCCACCTGAGGGTTAGTATGGTTGTCAATCACGACAGTCTGGGTCGTGACACAACATGGGTAAGATGTTGTATCATCATGAGGCTCATAGTGATGGTTGTCAGTTAGAGAAACTCCCAGTAAAGTATGTTTATATATATATTTCAGTTTAGTATTTACTTTCATTACATCCATACATAAGATCATTAATTAAATTATTTTCATCTTAACTTATGGTACATTCAATATATTGATGTCATTCAACCTATATCTTTTCATGATGCATTTTCAGCTACATAGGATCTTAGACAAGCATTTAGTTGAGATCACATCATCTGTTCGTTGGCTTTTGGTGAGACCTCCTTGCTTTCGAAAGACTCTAGTTTTATGATTTATTAGTAGTAGTATTCTGAGGTGTCATGGGTCTTGTCCCAACACCTATCTTTATACAGGAGAGGCTTCATAGATAGAATGTCTTGCAGTATTCAGTTTCAGATAATTTAGTTAAATCTTTATATTTAATGCTCAGTATTTTCAGATAACTTTAAAATTTAATAAGTAATTTTTAAATAATTATTTAATTTTGATTCTTGTGTATGCTTGAATTAGTCTTTCACTTGTAGTCATTCATGATGAGTGTTCGCCTTCAGACCAACAATTGCTCTCAATTATCGTCCACGTCAAGGGTGTAGGCTCTGTTCGTGACATAATTACAAGTCAACCATAAAAAATCATAAAAAATTAAATTAGGCAAAGCATATGTGGCCAGTGTATGCATCAAGTAAAAAGTCTCAAAATCATATCACCGGCTGCCCCATGGCTCCCTGAGACGATTGTGGAACCCGCTTGAACTCATCAACATACGGAAAAAAGTAAAGCTTGGAATTCATTATGTGCACCACTAGAGCTCAGCAATGTATGTAGTGTGGATGTAGTGCAACCCGAAATCATTCTTCGGGCATACAATAACATAAAATAAGACCATTGCTCGGCTAACCGTAACAATCCATATATTTAAAAAAAATTCCTTTCAAGTTTAAAACCTCATAAAATAGTATAATACCCCCGGAACCATATCTCTATAGTAAAATTTATAATTTATAAAGTAAATATCTCTTTTAAAATAAGATTCCAAGAAAATTATACAATTTCTCTTAATATTCTGAACTTTCCAAACCATGCTACTAACACAAAATGGACCTACAAGAGCTCATAAACTGGCAAAAATATCATACGACAACAATTTGTTTATTTGTGGACTAACGATAACTCTTTAATTATGAAAGCTTCTAAAAGGGGGGAAACTCAACCAATACTCTCTCGACCACTTCTAGAGACGGAGAGGAAGAAGAAGAAGGAGAAGAAAAAGAAGGAGGAGGAGGAGGAGAAGGAGGAGGAGGAGGAGAAGGAGAAGGAGGAGGAGGAGGAGGAGAAGGAGAAGAAGAAGAAGAGGAAGAAGAGGAAGAAGAGGAAGAAGAAGTAGAATAAGAATAAGAATAAGAAGAAGGCGAAGGAGAAGGAGAAGAAGAATATGAGGAAGATGAAAATGAAAAAAAAATAAAAAAAAATAAAAAGGCAAAGAAGACGAAGAGGAGGAGGAGGAGGAAGAATGTAGAAGGAGGAGAAGAAGAAAGATGCAGATAGAAGAAAAGGAATCAGACTTGCATTTCGATTTCAATAAAAAAGGCCGAATAAACTTGTTTCATGTAAATTTTGTAAATTCAACTAAAAAGATGGTAAGTAAAGTGTAAGAGCTGACATTATGCATAATTTGTCATTTGTTAATTTATGTTTGGCCCAAATAAAAAAAAAGCCCATAAATAATTTTTATTAAAAAATAAATCTCATCTGTCAGATCAGTCACTTGATGAACGGACCAGATTAAGCTTAAGCTTCTATAAAATGGTCCTCTCTCCATCCCTTAGGGTTGTTAAATATTCTCTACAATTTTTCATCACTGACGGCGGCTAGGGCAAAGAGGTAACTAATTTTTAAACTCCGCTTTCACTTAGTTCTTCTCATTAGGTATACCATCTATGAAGATTTCTATGTTAGATTAGTATGTTTAGGGTCCTATTTTGTATGTTTAATATATGTGATAGTGTGATTTTTTGTGCTTGATGTTTATGTTTTTTAAAAAATATCTAGGGCATTAAAGGAAGACTAGAAAAGATCCTTAGGATATCTTTGTGGAGAAAAAACTTTGATGAATATTTTTACATTGTTAAGGCTATTCATTGACAAAAAAAAAAAAATCAAATAAAGCCCTACAAGAACTCCTAAAAGAAAATTCATTATTTTAATGAATTTATAATAGTTGCACCATCAATCAATTATCCCATAATGCTAATTTGGAAAAGAGCTAGCCATTAATATCATTCTCCAGCACAATTAATTAATGACATATGATCTAACTAATTTATCTTACTTACCCGCTTAGCTTATTACTCAACATGTTATTATTTTTAAAAAGTAAGTTTATAAATAAAAAATTATTTATATAGTTGTACATAATAATATTTATTTTACTTAATTTAGTTCCAAAATAACTTTTTTAGAAAATTATTTTTTCCCAACACAATTGATATTAAATTGAAGTTATTGATTTTTTTCTTCAAACAATTATAAGAGAGATTTAATTAAGCGTTGATGCATATACAATTATTAGGTATTAATTATGGTTAAATAATATTATGTATTTTACTTTTAATTTATTGATTCTTAAAATTAATTATTTAATTATGTGATTCTATTCAAGTAAATATTTACTAATTACTCTTAACTATTTTTTGACAAAATGAAATTTTTTTATGATGAATAATGACTTTATTTTTTATATTTAAGTTCTAAGTATGATTCATTTATAATATATCAATCTACTTAAATAAAAGTAGTAAATGTCAACTTTAGGTACAAACGTAAAATTACAAACCAAATTATAAATGAATTTAATTCACTTTCTTCATTTCTCATGTCTCTAATAAAGGTTAAACTATGATGGAAGAGCTTGATCAGAACCAAAAGATAATGTCATTGAGGCGTGAAAGGAATTTTCTATTGAGGAAAGTTGATATGTTAGAAGCTATTCACAAGGTTGCATTAGAAGCCAAGGAAATGGAAATTGGAGTCCTAAAACAGAAGCTTGACCAACTAGAGAGCACTGTAATATTTTACAAAGGTGTATTTGATGCAACGGAAAGGGAAGTTACACACCTAAACAAGAAGCACCAGGAACAAGACAACAGGCAGTGGAAAATGAAAATGGGTTTATTGTATACAGTGAAGATTGAGTTGGCGAAGATTTCGATTAAAGAGTTGCAAAATAAAGTATCTGAAATGGAGAATAAATTGAAGATTCAAGACAATGCAATTTCTCAAAAGCTTATTAATGAGAACATACAAGTTGGTGAATCTTCTGGTGCAAACATACAAGTTGGTGAAGCTTCTGGTGCAAACATAGATTGATATGCAATTTCTCAAAAGCTTATTATGTTGTTACTTCTACATGAATTTTGGTGACAGTTATTTTTTTTCTGAAGAGAACCTTTTTATTGAACTTATTTAATAGATGTGTAATCGAACTTTTATTGAATTAAATCATTTGAAAAAATAAAAAAATGAGTAAACATAAAAATACAAGGTAAGTAATTGAAATCCATAAACTATAGGTCGTATAATTTCCTTTTCACATATTTGAATGAGAAAATGTTTGACGTTTGTCCATTACAATATTTTTAAGTGTTGTAAAAAAAATTTCAAAAATAAATTTGCTTAAGACTTTTGTGTCACTTCTAATCAAGCAGTATTTTCAAGAAATTATTTTAGAGAATCATTTTTCTAATATTTTTTTTAATACATAATCTATGTTGCCCGGATAAATAATATAAATATTTTTTACCTATTGAAGTTATGCAAATCTTTATTTGTTATATATTTTACAATAATCAAAGGGAAGTGTAGTGCATGAAAGCTCTCATTGTATTCGAAATTCAAGAATAAGCCGAACAAAGGTCTATTTTATGTAGCCTTATAGTCCCTAAATTATTTTGTACTAAAATAATTCTTATAGATCATATATTTGTCTAGATATATTTGAAACATGGTAAAAAAGTATATTTATTAGGTTAAGGATGGTATATCTATATGGATATACTCAAACATCTACATATAAAAAGTTACAACAAGCCAAGTTAGCATTTGACCATAGATTTAAAAATCTAATCTTTAAATATTTTTCAATTCTCAAGAAACTTTAAATATTCTTACCAAGTAAAATGCAGGTCAAACATCACTGTCACCTTTACTAGGCAAGTCAGAACCCAACTACAAGTAATATATTAAATAATTTAAAATAAAACAAGGTGGAAGAAAATTAGACAAGGAGTGGGGCCTTAGTATAGTTATATACATAATGGTACTAAGTATACAAAAATAGCTCGAAAGTTACCAAGAAAGACAAAAATATTTTCAAGAACAAACCTCGACCTGCTGTCATTGGTACAAGAGAATCTACGTACATAAACAAACTATGTACAATAGTTTTTTCTAATCAAAATATAAAATATAGAGACAATACAAAAAAGGGAAAGCAATAAATCTCCAGATGGCAAGAGCTTACCACGATCAAACAACGACGGCCTCATCAAGAGGTCTGGAATCAATGGGTGTCACGACCTAAAAATGAACGTGATGTATGTCACAATCCAAAATGGATGTGATGGCGCTCCTCTTATCCCACAAAAAAAACTTAGCCTAAAACCCATATACTACAATAAAATGCGAAAGTAAAAAAAAAGTTTAACAATAAATAAAAACACAAATAACAATGTCAACTTCATTAAACCATCAAAACCTGATTGTCACGCCATATGCCAATAATGTATTACAACAGCTTTGAAAGGAAACAATCAAATCTCAATGACATTGTCTCTAAAGTAGAGCAAGATCATAAATAGGAGTAAGAGGTTCACTAGAAAGGAAAGCAACTACCTCACAATACTCCATAGAAATCCTCATACAGGATGGGAAAATGGAGTATTAGGAAGATTCAGGCTCGTAACCCAGAAAAATGAAGCAGTAAAGGGTCAGTATCAAACAATACGGTGCTCATCAAACAAACTCATAAACACAAATTCAAGTAATATATAATACGAGTACTCTTAACACTCCAACCAAACATCCACAAATACAACCTACATAAAACCAGTCAAACCTAACATTGCACAATTTAAATAGCTTATAGCTCAACAACACTCTAACAATTTTAGATCAACAATACACAAGATAAATATCATCAATCACAAGTTCAACAGAAAAACACTCACAAGTTCACCACGATAAAGATATGCAATATAATGATAAGCAATGCCAAGTATGGTATTGCATGCCTAACCTAGTGATACACACCCTCTGCCTCTTATTTCGGGACCCATGTTGACATATATGTCCATACATCTGTCATGACGTGCAACATGGATCTGGATAATAGAATCCCTTATGGTGAATGACACATCCCTCGAATAATTACTTTCTATGATTTATAGCCGTAATTTTCAATTGCAACATTCCAATCGTAATACCCCAAAATTTTTAAGTTAAGACCCAAATCATTCTTCATTTGTGAATAAGGTCGTATAGGGTGATTTTTAAATTACCCATATGTGTAAAGTTCGATTCTTTAGTGTGTGAATGAATTTGGATATCAATTAAGGTCAATAGAATCTCCTAACAAAAAGTTGAGTTGAAAGTTTCCTTACCGATTAAGTTTTAATGTAAGATTCTACTTGGGTCCCATATCTCTTAGAATATAAAGAGTTACGTGGCCCATAACCTATCAAATTAAAGATATTTCAATCCTTTTTTTAATGCCACCAATTTCGAAACAATCCAAATTTTGAGTAAAAAGTTATAACCATTTTAGTAACCTGATATAGTGAAGTGACAAATTCGCCGACTGGAAAATATTAAAAAGGGTCATTTTTGTCTTTTTACCTCTAAGAAAACCCTAAATGAATTTCTTGACTAATTAAAGACCCAAAGCAATTAGATTTTCATCTCTTAATCCATCATTCTCTTCTCTCTCAAACCCTACGAAAAAATCAAAGTAGAAGACTGCATTCAAGATTCTTTCAATCTTTTTCAAGATAAGTTTTTCTCCAAGAATTTCATTCTTTCCAACTCAGATTCCTCCATACAATTATGAATCACTACTGAAAATCATATTTTTTTAGCCATAGAGATTTCAAGAAACTAATTCAAGAATCTCAAGAAACGTTTTCTTGAGTGTATACCTTCAAGTTAGGGTTTCAAGGCTTCTAATAAGTTCTTCTTCCAGAACGTTCTTCTTCCAGAACTGTAAGTCTATCATAATGTTGGACTAGTTCGTCCTCACTCCCTATATCTACTTTCAAATCAGTAAAAGAGAAATCTAGGATTCTACCCCTAGATTTGGGTATTCTGGAGATGAGTTTATTTTGACTTCTCGAGTTCCTTTTTATTTTTTGGAAATTCTATTCCTAATTATTGAATTGCTATATGTTATGCATTAAGATTCTTGAGTTGATTCGTTCATGTCTATATTTCAGCATGAACCCTATGAATCGAGTATTTTTGAGATGAGTAGTATCGTTGAGTTTCCATATTGCTATAAAAATCCCTGAGTTGAGTCGTTCATGTCTATAATTCAGCATGAGCCCTATGAATTGAGTTATAAATCTTGAGAAGCTTTTTAAAGTAAACACTTGAGTTTAAACTGAGTTTTTGAGGAAGTAAAGATGAGTTTTGAGAAAAAGTTTCTATAACATCATTAGTATGACAATCGAGTATGCCATCAATGTTTAAGAAGTATGGTATCTAGTTATACCATCAATATTTATGCAGTATGACTTCCCGAGTCATTAATGATCATATCACAATATGATTTTGATATATTTTTAGAAAGAGTTTTCAAGTATTAGTCGAGTAAGAGTATAAGGGGGCTGAGTATTCCAAAAGGTATCAGTTTTTTCATTGATAAAAGAGAAACTTTGATTTCTAAATGAGTTATGAGTTTAAAAGATATTTCAAGAGCAGTTACCTCTTTTAAGAGGGTAGTTTAAGAAATTATCTCAAACTAGAGAAAGAGTTATGTTTTTTAAACATATGAGCATGAGTATATATTATTGGGAGTAGTATTAAGTATCGATATGGGGATGAGTTCAGACAACTCAAAGTCCTCATAAACCATGTATGCCAACATAGGTAAAGGATTATACTTTTTAGATGATTTATTATTACTTTTTTAGCATAGCTTAGTGGATCCACTTAGTTGAGGTGTCCTATATCCCGACAAGATATAAGACAGTTCTGGTAGCATGGCGAGACTCTATATCATCATGTAACTCACTGTGATGGTTGTCGGTTAGAGAATCTCCCAATAGAGTTTAAGTGTATTTTTATATATCACATATTATGTTGAGTTCAGAGATGAGAAAGTATTTTTCAAAGCTTTAAATGATTTAACTCTTTTATTTCTTTACATTCAGCTTGAGTACATTGTTATCTATTGCCATCCTTTCTTTCAGTTATTTGTTACTAAGCCATATTACATGCTCATACATTTAATGTAATGATGTCATACGACCTGCATCTTTTAATGATGTAGATACAGCTTATTAGGATCCTTAACAAGAGTCTGTTGAGATTACTTCATCCGCTTGTCTTCTTATGAGTGAGACCTCTTTTCTTACAGAGTACTTCAGTTTTATGAGTTGTTAGTAGTAGTTCTTTTGAGGAATCGTGGGTCTTGTCCCGACACTCATGTTTGTATAGTAAAGACTTCATAGATAGACAGTTTTGGAGAGTCTTTTAGATTTAGATATTCTATTTAAAACTTATGTTTCATACTCAGTATATTCAGTAAAGTTTTGAGATTCGGTAAATTATTTTTAAACGTTTCTTTCAGTTTGATGCTTATGTATGCTTGAGTTAGTCTTCCGCTTGTAGTCAGCTAGGATGAGGGTTCCCTTGAGGACCAACAATGGTTCTCGAGTGCCGGCCACGTCCAGGGTGTAGGCTTGGGTCGTGATAAACTTGGTATCAAAGCATAGAGTTCATGCGTCTTAGGTTGTCTATGAAGTCGTGTCGGTAGAATCTTATTTATGGTTGTGAGGGCCCCACTTCTATAAATGAGGGACTACAGACACTTAAGAAAAGTTTTCCTTCTTTCATACTCTAAATCGTGTAGTAGAACTGCGCCACAAGGAATTTATTCTCACTCGTGCGTCCTCATATTCATTTGACTACCCCTCATACTAAAGGTGGTTGAAAAGTAAAGCCCAAGATCCTTATGGATGAGTTATTTTTAGAAAGAGTCTTGAGGAAGTCATGAGAGTCCAGAGGGGCTTGAGAGAAGTCCATGAGTGAGTTAAGTGTTGAGTTTTAGAGGAATGCACTCATGTTCATATGAATCGTGCGTTCAAGCTAAAAGAGAGATGTAATTTCTTCTCTAAACCTTGTCCCAATTAAGACCCTTATGAGGAATTTTATTGATAGTTTGGGTAGTATTCTCACCCGAGAGATAGTATGAGTTATGAGATTATGATTGGTAGTGGTGAAAGTGCCCAAAGTTAGAGGAAGGTATGCAGAGGTTAAGTGATCTAAGAAAGGGAGATAGTGATGAGGCAAGGTATGTTATTATAGCCATGCACCTAGTAAGTTATTAATGATGAGTTTTTCCTTATGGATAGACTAAGAAGTGATGAGTTGTGAAGATATCATGATAAAAGGTTAAGGAATAGTTACTAGTCAAGATGACTTAGAATATACTTTAACCAAAAAAGAGTTTATAATGATCTGTCATTCTGTTAGTAACGACCATGTATAGGTGTTGAATAGAAGAGCAGGAGTATTCATGAGGTGATAGATCTAAGCTAGGCTTATGGTTTTTGAGGACGAGCCCATAATATTCAGAGGGTTACAGAAATAATTCGACAACGATGTATAGGGAATGGGTATACAGTACTTAAGTGTTGAAAGGAAGTGTGACGGTAAATTGTAAGTATGAAGACTGAGAGGTGAAGATTGACTACTTGTCGTGAGGTCTTAGTGAGCGAGTGTTTATTAATTTTTATCTAGCAGTTGTAAGTTAGTATAGTAAGCGAGCAATCATATTGATAGTTGGGTTTAGTAATAAACAAGCTTGAATTTGAGATGAGTGTCGTAATCAAAAGAATGGCAACATGAGGGTGATGATGTTATTCTTGAGATCTGATCTAGTAGACTTGACATAGAGTAGGTGAGGAATTGAGATGTTGGTTTCTATGAATATGAGTGGTACAAGTGAGAGATCCTAACTTTTAGATATGGGCAGCGAAGTGTAGCTAAGTCATAAGAGTAACAAGAGAATTAAGAGGTGTAACCGAGATTGTATGTAATCAGACAAGGTTCCAATTAAGTATATGATTGTTCATGTGTGCCTAGATAGTATATTTGAGCTTTTAATATGGAATAGGCAGATGTAAGCAGTATTTTTTCCTTAAGAGTTAGATGAAGAGGCCTTAAAAGCCTATGAGAAGAGGTTAATATAAGCATCTTAGAAAGAGGTCTTAGAAGGAGTCTTAGTACTTGCTTATAGAGGGTTCAATAGCCATGAGATAAGCCTTTCTTGAGTATTGGAGTAAAGGAAATGTAGACCAGTTTAGAGATAATGGAAAAGATCCATAGCTTTAAAGTGTCAAATCCAAACCTAAGGGGGAGATGATAAGATGAGAAATCAAGTCAAGAGTTGAGAATAAGATAGTGATGTTTTCAAAAAGAGTTCTAGATATATATCAACCCATTCATAATATTGTGTATTCCTCAAGTTCAGTTATTACAACATCTGGTTGATATTCCTAATATCAGAATTGTGTTTATGACCTATGTTTATACACTTCAGAGAGATTTACATCTATGCTCAGCTCTTAGAATGAGGGGCAAAGACTTTAGCTCATTAATTTCAAGCTTAATCCAAAAAGTTATGGATATAAGGTTCATGATATGAATCTATTAATATAAGCATTCATGTCTCACAATATGTTGAGTCTCACAAATTCATGATTTACTTTCAATGGCTAGAAATATAATGTTATGTCATGCATATTCTTATATCAGACATCTTGAATGAATCATGCTTATAATCTTTGCCCTAAAGTTCTTTTAGTAATCCTTTTTAGTTTTGAGAGTGGTGTTGTTGATAGTAGTTGAGTAATGATAGAAGGAGAGGGTTAATGTTTCTTATTGTGGTAGTTGTAGTTTTCATATTCCATCTAAAGGTATAACGTGTAGGAGGAATAGAATGGTTATTTACCATGAGTAATAGTTAAACGAGAGCAATTAGTCAGTTCCTGGTATTAATGTGTGAAAGTTCAGTTGGTAAGAGTGACGAGAGAATAAGGAATTTTTGTAAGGATTGATTAGTAGGAGTCCATGGAGTAGTTATAGTACTAGGCTTGAATGGTGTTGGTAGCATGTGGATGAATGCATGATGCATTAGGTGTTTCTTGATAGGGGCTTAAGGAGAAGTATTCATGGGATGGGATTCCCTATAGAGGTATAGAACCTAAATCTTGTGGTTTAGATAAGTATAACCATCTCATGTTTAGAACCTTGTGAATTAGAGATTAGGCTTGAATACAGTAAGAGCAAGTGATTTGATTTAGACGTTTGTAAGAGTAGTCACATACTCTAGTGGGAGCTAGGAGTTGCAGCTAATGAAGTGTAGTAATCAGAAAGGAGAGCATAGTTTAGAAGTGTTGCAAAGTGTAAATGCTGCCAGTAATATCATTCAGGGAATAGTAGTCATATTCTTAATGCCTAGGTACACTTGTTTCATGTCATAGCCTGTAATCTTGAAATCTTATGTGAGTTTCGTGCCAAGCATGCTCGAGTCCAGTTCGAAACTCTTGGTATGAATCAATTCCACCTTTATTAGTAGACAATATCAGAAGTCGAGAGATATAATGATAGTATTTCATTTCCCTTTCACCCTCAGTTTAACCATCATTCGAGGACGAATGGTCCCAAGGGGGAGATATTGTAACACCCCAAAATTTCTAAATTAAGACCCAAATCATTCTTTATTTGTGAATAAGGTTGTATTAGGTAATTATTAAATTGTCCATATGTGTAAAGGTCAATTCTTTAGTGTGAATGAATTTGGATATCAATTAAGGTCACTAGATCCTCCTAACAAAAATTTGAGTTCATAGTTTACTTACCGATTAAGTTTTAATGTAAGATATTACTCGGGTCAACTTCAAACGACCATATCTTTAAGAATATAAAGAGTTACGTGGCTCATAACTTATCAAATTAAAGGTAGTTGAATCTTCTTTCCAACTCCAATAATTTGGCAACAATCCAAGTTTTGAGTAAAGAGTTATGACCATTTTAGTAACCTGATATAGTGTAGTGATGAATTAGCCGACGGGAAAACATTAAAAACGGTTGTTTTTGTCTTTTTACCTCAAGTTCAAAGCCTTTCTACCGGCTAGGTTTTTTGCATTAGTTCACGTAAATTTCAACCTTTCAAATGACCATATCTTTCAATATATAAAGAACTACGTAGACCATAACCTATCAAATTAAATCCTTATGAGGTTTCTTTCAAACGCCATGAAGTTTACATCAATTGGAGCTCAAAAAAAAATTATGCCCATTTTACTAGACACGGTCTTGCCACGTGTTGGCCGCGCGGCCAAGGAAATTTTCACGTGCTAGCGCACCGAGGCCGTAGCTACTTTCTTCCTACATGGTTGATTGCACACCTGAGGCATTTCCGTGCAGGCGTCTGAGGCTTTTAATCTGCAAAGATGTAGTTCACATCCCTAGTTCATAAATTTACCCTAGATAGAAAAGTTTTCAAGAAACTAACTTCCTCCAAGGTTCATCCATCATACAAGGTAAGTTTTGACAATAGAACTTCATAATTTCTTCATCTTAACATGAATTAATAACTTCTACTCAGGAACTTCATAGATTTTCAAGAAAGCTCCTCAAGAATACATCTCCAAGGTTCAAGAAACGTTTTTTGGTTCTTCTACTTCCAAGATCATATTTTTCTTCGGCAATTGGAGCGATTAAAGTATGTAAGACTTCAATGAGGAATTCATTTCTTCCTCGTGTCCAAGATTTATCATTGTTCATGAACTAAATTCCAAAGTTAGGGTTATCAAACCCACTTTTTAATTCATCAATAATTATGATCCGGATTACATGATTTCTTAAATTAATTATTCACGATTAAAGATTCTTGACCTATGTTCTTCCTTTTTATACTTAGTAAGATTTTACATTATTGTTCTTGTGAGTTATTGATATTAAATTGTTATGATTTCATGAATCTTATATTTCAAAGAATGATTTTAGAATCTTTATACTATTATGAAAACTATTTCAAATATTTATGAGCTATGCAAGTTAGAAGACTTTCTCATGATTTAAGTTATATGCATGACTTTGTAAGATATATTTTTTTTAAAGATTTGAGATTTGACTCACAAGTTATATCTTGGTGTTACCCTTTATTCAGATAGACAGATAATTTACCAAACTATGAGCATGTCATATAAGCATATTACTTTGGGAGTAGTATTGAGCACCGACATAGGGTAAGAGTTCAGATAACTCAAATTCCATAAACTACGTAGCCATCGTAGGGTAGGATCGTACCAACATTCAGATGACTCATCACTGCCTCAAGAAAGCCTCTTAGTGGATCCATCAGTTCAGTTGCATTCTATATTCCGACAAGGTCTAGGAAGGCCCTAGCAATGTGGGTAAGACGTTGTATTATCTTAATGCTCATAGTGATGATTATTGGTTAGAGAAACTCCCTAGAAATGTAAAGAGCATTTTATTATATATATTTAATCAGTTCAATGGTTTACCTTATTTCTTTTAATGTGAGGCTTAAATGATTTTTACTTCATGACTTTTTTACTTTCAGTTGAGTGGTTATTAGCCATTTTCAGTTCTCTTATTATTGCATTAAGCTATATTACATACTCTTACATTCCATGTACTAATGTGATTAGACTTGCATCCTTTTATGATGAAGATACATGTGTTCAAGATCATCAACAGGTGCATCGTTGATATCACCCAACTTTTGGTGAGGCCTCCTTGCTTTCGGAAGACTTCATTCATTTATTTTCTTTAGTAGTTTTATCTAAGGTTGTCGTGGATCTGTCTTGAAGCCTATTTCAGACAGAAGAGGCTTCATAGATAGACTGTGTTAGAGAGTATCTCCTCAATCTAGTCCTATGACACGTCACTTGGTCTACGAATTGTAGACCTTACTCATAGACCTCACATTACAAAAAATCACCTAAGTCTAATTGCATTTCCTTCATTACACTCTACAGTCTATAGCACCAACTACGAATCATAGTTTATACCATCAATCATATGTCCTCCAAAATTACTAAGTGCAGAATCATCCCATGGGTGCCACCTACGGCCCGTACTCCATTCGACGACTTGTCCTGTTAAATCATAACTCATTATCAAAGACTTGACAATTTCCAAAAATTCAAACAAGGTTCTAAGAAACCCTTCCTACGACCCCTAGGACTCTTGACGATAGATAGGTCAAGTCGTAGCACCATACTTTAGCAAATTTTCTAAACTTTCTCAACCCAAACTGAACTTCCAATTTTCGAGGTTCTACAGAAGTCCATATTCAAATCTTTCGAATTTAAGTAGGAATGCAAATGTCTTGAGCCTAACCACCTAGTTTTGATGCTCAACTTTCACGTGTTGGCAATTAGGACACTTGGCCAAAAACTCCACAATCTTCTTCTTCATTCCATTGCACCAATAGACTTCTCACAAATTGTGGTACATCTTTGTGGCTCCCTAGTGAATAGAATATCAAGAACTATGAGATTCCATCAAAATTTGATCCCTCAATTCATCAACATTCAGAACACATAACCTACTTTGGTATCGGAGGACACCATTTTTCCCTTGGGAGAAAGACTTAATGGCTTTTTTGGAAATCAAATTCTTCAAATCGACCAATACCAGATCAAGATCTTGATTAGCCTTCACATCTGATACAAGAGACGATTCTGAACTATTCTGAACAACCACACCACCCTTACTCGAATCAACTAAGTAAACACAAAATTGATCCAATCTATGAACATCAGGAACTAGTTGTTTCGTACCCTCTTCAACATGAGCAACACTTTCATTGATAGTCGACTAAGAGCATCCGCAATAATATTCACTTTATCGGGATGATAAAGGACACTCATGTTGTAATATTTCAATAACTCAATCCATGTCCTTTCGAGATGATTCAAATTGTTTTAGGTGAACACATACTTCAAGCTCTTGTGGTCAGTAAACACGTCCACATGAACACCATATAGGTAATGTCTCCAAATCTAAAGCAAATACTACCACCGTTAATTCCAAATCATGATTCAGATAATTCTTCTCATGCACCTTCAATTGCCTTGAAGTATAAGAGAAGACTACATATTGCACTAAAACACAACCAAGAACAATCTATAAAGCATCACTATAAACCACAAAACCATTTGATCCTTCAGGTAATGTCAAAATAGGGGTTGAAGTGGGTCTATCCTTTAACTCTAGGAAGCTCTTCTCACAATCTTCTGACCATAGGAATTTCACCTTATTTTGATTCAATGTCATCAAAGACGAAGTAATGGAGGAAAATCCTTCACACTCGGTCTTCTTAGAATTGACTTGTATACCTTCACCAGAGACAATATATCCAAGAAAATAAATTCACCTCAACCAAAACTCACATTTACTAAACCTAGCATACAATTCTCGATTCTTGATAATTTGCAACACAATTCTCAAATGCTCAACATGCACATCCTCACTCCGAGAGTAAATAAAAACATCATCTATAAACACAATCACTAACATGTCAAGATATTATTTAAATATCCTATTCATTAAGTCCATGAATGTCATCGGGGCATTAGTCAAACCAAACGCCATTACCAAGAATTTATAGTGACCTTATCGAGTTTCGAAAGTCGTATTCAGATCACTTTCCTTTACTCTCAATTCATCAACATTCAGAACACATAACCTACTTTGGTATCGGAGGACACCATTTTTCCCTTGGGAGAAAGACTTAATGGCTTTTTTGGAAATCAAATTCTTCAAATCGACCAATACCAGATCAAGATCTTGATTAGCCTTCACATCTGATACAAGAGACGATTCTGAACTATTCTGAACAACCACACCACCCTTACTCGAATCAACTAAGTAAACACAAAATTGATCCAATCTATGAACATCAGGAACTAGTTGTTTCGTACCCTCTTCAACATGAGCAACACTTTCATTGATAGTCGACTAAGAGCATCCGCAATAATATTCACTTTATCGGGATGATAAAGGACACTCATGTTGTAATATTTCAATAACTCAATCCATGTCCTTTCGAGATGATTCAAATTGTTTTAGGTGAACACATACTTCAAGCTCTTGTGGTCAGTAAACACGTCCACATGAACACCATATAGGTAATGTCTCCAAATCTAAAGCAAATACTACCACCGTTAATTCCAAATCATGATTCAGATAATTCTTCTCATGCACCTTCAATTGCCTTGAAGTATAAGAGAAGACTACATATTGCACTAAAACACAACCAAGAACAATCTATAAAGCATCACTATAAACCACAAAACCATTTGATCCTTCAGGTAATGTCAAAATAGGGGTTGAAGTGGGTCTATCCTTTAACTCTAGGAAGCTCTTCTCACAATCTTCTGACCATAGGAATTTCACCTTATTTTGATTCAATGTCATCAAAGACGAAGTAATGGAGGAAAATCCTTCACACTCGGTCTTCTTAGAATTGACTTGTATACCTTCACCAGAGACAATATATCCAAGAAAATAAATTCACCTCAACCAAAACTCACATTTACTAAACCTAGCATACAATTCTCGATTCTTGATAATTTGCAACACAATTCTCAAATGCTCAACATGCACATCCTCACTCCGAGAGTAAATAAAAACATCATCTATAAACACAATCACTAACATGTCAAGATATTATTTAAATATCCTATTCATTAAGTCCATGAATGTCATCGGGGCATTAGTCAAACCAAACGCCATTACCAAGAATTTATAGTGACCTTATCGAGTTTCGAAAGTCGTATTCAGATCACTTTCCTTTACTCTCAATTGGTGATAACCTGACCGAAAATCAATATTTGAAACGAAACTTGCACCTTGGAGTTGATAAAAAAAGTCATCAATCCATAGAATAGGATACTTATTATTTATGGCAACCTTATTCAATTGTTGATAGTCAATGCACATACAAAGTGAACCATCCTTCTTTCGTATAAACAACAACGGAGAACCCTATGGCGAGATACTCGGTATAATGCCATTAGGTAAGGAGGAATAGAGATGGGTTGTGTATCTGGGAGTATGTCAATACCGAAGCCTATTTCCCTTTCAGGAGGAATACTTGGAAGATCATTGGAAAACACTTCTAGAAACTCATTTACAATCGGAGCTTACTCAACAGTAAGGGTTTGAAAATTTGTATCCCTAACTCTAATAAGATGATAGATGAAACCCTTAGAAATTATTTTCCTAGCCTTTAGGCAAGATATGAACTGACCCTCAGGCACTAAATTTCCCTTTTTCTGTTCTAAGATAGGTTCGTTTAGAACCTATAATGTGACTGATTGGGTCCAACAGTCAATGGAAGCATAACAGGAATGAAGTCAATTCATTCCAAGAATAACATCAAAATTTAACATATCAAGGTCGACCAAATCAACATGAGTGGCTCTATGAGAAACAGAAACATGGCAATTTTTATAGACTCATTTAGCAATAATGAAATCACCATGTGTAGAGAATGATTAAGGTTCTAAAAGAATATGAGGACAGACATCAAATCTCATATCCATATAAGGAGTAACAAATGACAAGGTATCACATGGATCAAGAAAAGCATACACATCAAAAAGAAATACTTTCAACATATAAGTCACAACATCTAGAGAACCCTCATGATCATATAGAGTGTGAAGAACATAAAAAAAATTCTTATAAGGGGCAGACAAACCAGAACAACTAGGTTGAGCTTGCTTGCCATCTCTACCCTTAGTATCAAGCAACGAACAATCTCTCACCTTGTGACCAGTCTTCCCACAAACAAAGCAACCATCTATATCGTCTAAGCATTTCCTAATGTGGCTCTTCCCACACTTTTGCAAGCGAGAATTGAAGATCCATTTTCCCCACCTCCTTGAGGGTTAGGTTTAGACACTTTGTCTTTGTTGAACTTTGGAACCGAAACATTAGAAGAAGCTTGATCAGAGAAATTTTGCTAGAATTGAGGATGACCATGTCCACCGGACTTGGAATGAGAAAAATCACCATCGTTGGCCCTTGCCCTCTTAGACACTGTAGATTTCTCCTTAAGATTCTCCTCTTCAATTTGCTGGGCATGTATCATCAAGTGGGAGATATACATCTCCTTAATCAGCATGGAAGTACGACACTTTTTGACCACCATTTTAGACATTTCCGACACAAACTTACTCATCATTTCCCTAGAGCCAGCAACAATAGTAGGAGCATAGTTAGACAACTGAGTGAACTTCAATGCATACTCATTGACACTCATATTCCCTTGAAGGAGATTAATGAACTCAAGAACCTTCGCCTCTCTCTTCTAAAGAGGATAGAAATGATAAAAAAAGCCCTTCTGAATCTCTACTAATCAAAAGGAACCGCATCAATATCCCTCTCTTCCTTCCATTGGTTGAATCACACTTGAGCAACACCCTTAAGTTGGTAAGAGGCTAAGTCCACCTTTTCCACCAAAGACACTATCATAATCTCCAATACATTATAACTCTCATCAACAAACTCTTGAGGATCCTTATCATTTTTTGACCTATGAAACTCGGGGGGATTAATCCTAGTAAAGTCCCTCACTCTTGTTGATATCGTACCCACAATTGGGTTCATGGGAGCAACGGCCTTTCTATTGATTTAGGTTGTCATAGGTTGAGCCAACACCTAGAACTGGGATTAGAATTCGACATAAGACACTTGCTCGGCCAAGGGATCGACTGGCACATGATGAACCTCAGGCTCCATAATTCTTCTTGTGTTAGCTCTTTGAAGAGGCATTTCACGAAAAGCATCGGACAAGAGTTAGGAGAAAGACATTTATTGAGATAAACTTTGTGGCACGACTTTAGAGAAGTGAAAGAAGTGAAATTTTCTAAATGCATCATAGCCTCCTATTAATAAAATTGGTGTGCTTCACACTTATGAATAAGACTCTACTCAATACGGCTTGTTAGACATCCTAGGACATTTTCTAAAACTTTGCTTTGATACGAAGTTTGTCACGACCCAAAGTACTGTGTAGGTAGGACATGGTGAATAGAACCTCGAGAGGCCCTAAACAAGTCACTTAACATAAGCATGACATAAAGGAAATGAAACAAGAGAGAAAATAGGAAATATAAGCCTTATATCATAAAAGGAATGTGAACATAGGTGTAAAATACTAAATTGTATCTGACATAGCCTTTCTAAACCTCATAAGAGTGGTTGGGATGTAACTTATTCATCATGTAAGTCTAAAACAACAATATAATAATAGAAATATAGCATAAATGGTCCTATCCTCGAACGATAAGGACTCGCCAATCTTAAATACTAGTACAACAATTCAAGCTAACTACGAGCAGAAGGAGAAGCGTCGGGTCCTATATTATGAGATAATGTAGATATAAATATGCATTAGTATGATGAATGTACTAAGTATGGGGAAATATGCATAAACATAAACATGATATCATAAATGAGTTAGAAGCGTGAATATGCAAGACCATGTAAATGCATGAGAAGGTTTAAAAGTCAAATTCATAAATGTCTACAAGGTCAATGCATCTTAAAATCATAAAGAAAGCTTTCATAAAATTCTTTTACGAAAAACATAGTTCATTTGTTGGGTATTTAGCATTAACCGATAATAATACCATGTGAGTTATAACATGGAATCTTGCATAACTCTCACAATGAAAAGGGGAATCTACTTACAAAGATTAAAAGAAATTATCATTCCTATTGATAAGGTGGATCCATTAGCTAGGTCATATAAGACAGTCCTAGGGGGCACATAGTTTGGGACAAGGAGATTGTTTCTAGAAACCTGGCCTCTACTAATGGAGAGTCTTCATATCGATGTCCTCCCGGTGCTTAGTAAATTCCAATGGAAAATACATAATTATAATCAAATCAAAATACTTGTAAAGGCAACGATTAAGACTACCAATCCAATCATAAGTCATAATAGAGTAGCTCCTTTCAACTCATGATTTTATAAAACTCTCATATTAGACAGTTACCTTTCTAAGCATCTAAATCATGATTTCTTTCAATTGTAAGAAAACCTTTTACAAATTATTGATACTTTATCTTAAAAGTATCATTTAGTCATAAACCATTATTTTCATAAGACATGCATAAATCCTTAATCAAATTGATGATCATAGTTCATAAGTTAATATGTTTTTCTCATAACTCATGCTCATAAAGTAGGCATAGAAATAGGTACATATGAAATAAATTGAAAATCATGTAGTTTAATCAAATCTTGCATAATAAGATTGAATATAAATAATTGAATCATAATAGATAGAACTCATGGACATTTTGCATGTAACTTTAATGGAGTTGGGTGAAACCAATTTAGGAGATTGAGATTCTTTTGGGATCCAATGGATGAAACGGATTCATTGGTAAATTCCCAAATACGTTGATAATCAAAGCCCTAAGATTGCAAGGAGAATGAGACCTTGAAGCTTACATAACTTCCACCTTCAGAGCTCTTGGGAGAATTTAGAGAAAAAGACTTGAGGGATTTTGGAGAATTAAGTGAATGAGGGGATTTAGGCTTAGTCTTAGGAATAAAAAATTTATAGGAGTAGTTATAAGGACAAAACGACTTAGTTTAGGGGTTAAATCGGTAGGAACAGATCCCTTAATAAAAATATGTTGTACAGGTCTGCGATTTGGACATGTAGACTGTACTGGTCAACCGTAGAGCCTATGATTGGAACCCAAAAATCTAGCTAATTTCCATGAATCATTCCTACATACCATTAACCATTCAACTGAAATACCTTAGAAAAGCAGACTTGGACTTTTCAGCAAAAACAGGTGAGCCACGGAGGGGTTCACGGGCGGTGATTAGGCCCACGATCTATGACCCTTATAGTGGTTCACACCCACCCCGAAGTGGTGGACCATGAGACCCTTCACGGGCTGTGGACCACCACATGAGTTGTGGGAAGGTTTGTGAAGGCAAGGTAGAATCACCCGAGCCAGGCCTTAGACCACGGAGCCCATCACGGGCTGTGGTTGTAATGATAGGTCGTGGGAGGGTCTATCATCCTAATCCAGCAGACCCTCGCCCAACTAAAGAAACACAGTGGCCTTCATGGTCTGTGGTCCTTCATAGGGGTCGTGGTAGGGCTCCTGGTTGGACTCCCCCAGAACCAGTAGACCATGGCCAAGAACTATGATCCACTTGATGGGTCGTCGTCCCAATGACAAACCGTCAGTGGCGCCGTGGTCGGCCTCGTCAGCTTTTAACTTAGAGTTGTTCTGGTGTTTTGCCCTACGCATTTGGCATTTAAACTATGATGGTTTACACCTAAACTACGCCGTTTTACTCAATTTAAGCCTAATGACTTAGTAAGAACCTAACCAAAATCTTTATTCACCCAAAATCACCAAAACTTAGAGCAAAAAGAGAAGAAAGAGGTGCTAGTTTTCTCAAGAACACGCAGTATGTTTTCTTCAGTTCCAGCCACAAAATAAAAGGATTTCTCTGTAGATTTCAGCACCAGGTATGTGGGATTTCACTAGTGGGTTCCTTTCATCCACTAGGTCCCTAGAATTCAGTCATATCTTTGATTCTACATGGCTTGTTTAGACCTATGGGTTATAAATCCTTGGATAATTGTTGTGATTTAGCCGTTGTAGTATTCTTAATCAAAATATCATGATTTCTTAGAAATGTTGTTTAATTCCATGCATAGTGCTCAGAACCCTAGTTTGTGTAGATTCTCTTAGTTCATAGATTGAACTTGCTGGGCCAGTTAAACAAATAATCATGCTTCAGTTTTGAATGTTACATTATCAGTATATAAATGTTGCATTCTCATATTTGCATGTCAATATTTTGAGCTATTTTGTATGTCAGTATCTTAGTTACATTTCATTCATACACATATTCAGTTGGGAGTAGACTTAGCACCGAGTTGGACTAGGGTTCAGCGTACCCTCATAGTCTCAGAACTACGTGCGCCCATAGGAGTATAGGTCCCCTCTGTTGGGCATCAAATTTAGTGATTACGCTAGTCATGCCTTTATACCCTTGGCAAGGTATATTGGGTCCTCTCGATTGGGCATATACATCGGACTCCATGTTTAGTTCAAATGGTTTTATGTCGGTTAATAGTAGCTTCCACAGTCAGACTCTTAGTGCATTTGACCAGGTTTTCAGTATATACTTCAGTATTCAGTTTAGCATGTCATATTCATGATTAGTACTTTGTCATTGCATTCAGTTTTGCATTTCAGTTATCTTTTTAATATTTACATTCTTGTCCAATTTACAGTATTGCTCAGTTATGCCTTCTTTCAGCTTATAGATGTTTGTTCAGCTTAGTATATATATACTACATGCTCAGTACATTCAAAGTACTAACGCATACTCTGCGCTACATCCTTTAATGATGTAGGTTCTGGTACTCAGCGTCCAGATCGCGCTTAAATCAATTCTCGATCCGCATTCAGCAGCTTTAGTGGTGAGTCCTTATACTTCGAGGACAATAGACATGCTGTCATTTTAGTCTTTTTATTTAGTTTTCAGTTTTGTTAGAGTTAGTTAGGGGCATGTCCCAACAACTCGACTCAGATAGAGGCTTTTTCAGACATAGTAGAATTAGCTTGACTTGTTGAGTTTGATCTTTCAATTGTTATTAAACTCTTAGTACATTTCATATATTCAGACTAGTTGGGCATTCCCCATATTCAGTTATCCACTACTTTAGCATCCGCATTGCATATGTTTTATTTAGTATCTCTATGTATGCTTATGATATGCCAAACACAAGGTTAGCTTGGGGTCACTCGTGATCCTAGGTCTTGTGTTACATCAAGGGGGTAGCCTCAGGGCGTGAGCACTTCAAATGATCTTAGACAATGAGTTTGAAGAGTGAAACAATTTGACAATATACCTCTTTTGTGGCCAACCTTGTGAGATGCGTGAACCTTGCTTGAACCCTATTGAGCCTTATCCTTTTCTTGAAAGAAACTTGAACAATTGTGATCCCTCTTTATCCATCTACCCATAACTTTCATGAAGTGTGGTTTGTGTGAATAGCCAACTTAGGCCAAAATAAGTTGGGGGTGTGGTGAAAAGAGAAGGAAAATCAAGAAGTGTGAGAAATCCCCTTTTTTAGTAATGGTTGTGAAAAAGATGGAACCCATTCATGTAAAAAAAAAAAAGAAGTAAAGAAAAGAATGAAAAAGTTGTGAAATAAAGTGAGGAAAATTGCAAAAGAAATGGGGTGTTCGGTAATTTATATGAAGTTGAATAATGGGGTGGATTATGAGCATGTTTGAAATGTTAAAGAAAAGGAGAAAAGTGATGTCCATGTCACACTTCATGAAGGTAGAAGCCACTGAGCCTAAATGACCATACCTTGACACTCCACCCTGTCACAAGTTGTGAAAAGACCTTTGTAATCTTGAGTGAGCTGAAACGAATGTTGATTGGAAAATAAGGGCAAACCTATGGGTGAAGTCATGCATGTGTTCATCTTTGTGATTATGAGAGTTGTATGTGATTCCACAACATTAACATTGTTGAGAAAATGTGTGTGAATATGGAATCATCTTTCTTGTGAGGGCATTTGATCACCTTTGTTGAGCTTGAACTTGCATTTAAGGCAAGTATTGTGAACTTGAGTAACTTTGATAATGGTGAGTCACAAGTTGAATCTTTGAGTGCACAATTAAGCATTGTATGAGTAAATTGAACCTTGTTGTGTGCATTCATGTTGAGTCTTATGCAGCACTTTTTGAGACATTCTTTTTGAACTGCTGATCTTGAGTTTTACTTGAGGAAAAGCAAAAGTTTAAGTTGGGAATGTTGATGAGTCCAAGATTTGGACTCATTTGAGGCATTGTTTTGATAGTTTTAGTGTCCTCAAATGCCTAATTTATGCTATAGATTTATGTTAAAACCTTGATTTTTAGGTACCTGAATTGAGGAGAAAAGCAAGGACACTAACAGGGAAAACGGAACAAAATAAGCTAAGGAAGAGAGGAAAAGCAAACCTGGTGATCACCAAGAGCACTCGGCGAATCGCCGAGTTGCCCCTAACCCACCTAATTTTACAGTACCCTCTGCCTGAAATAAGAGAAATTTAGGTGAATTGTACTCCATATCGGCAGATCGCCAAACCAATCGGCGAGACAAAACGGTACCGTCGAATGCTCTAAACAAGAAAAAAATGAAATCGAGTTGGTGAGCTAAAGGACTAAAGGGCGAATCACAGAGGTGATCAGCGATCCCGATGCAGACCGAATAAAGTTACAGTGCTTGGTGGATGAAAAACGTGAAGAAAAAAGGCGATGGATAAGGATGATCGGCGAGTCGGCGAAGCCCGATTTTCCTCGCCAATCAACCCTAAAAAGGCACATCTCAGATCAGTATAAAGTGACTTTTGGAAGAGAGAGAAGGGATTTAGCCATTGTGGAACAAAATATAGAGAACAAAAACAGTATCTTTATTGATTTTAAGCAATTTTTGGCAAGAGATTTAGATTGGGTGTTGTAATATAAAAGATATTATTCATCTTAGAACTTTGATTTTCAATACCCAGGTATGGAGCATGTATTAGGTACTGAATTTCTTTCTTTTATGATGATTAGCTAAAACCCCAATCTTGGGGGTTTGACAATGTGATTAATTGCTGATTTTGGCTTGATGGGTGTTCGTTGTTATCAATTTTAGTGCTAATTCGAAGTGGGTTTGACTTATTATTGTTGTTTAACTACTCTATTGTTAGTTTATTTCAATATAATTTAGTGTTTTATGCTTGCTTGAGAGAGAAGTGTGAAACTAAGGTGATAAGTTGGCACTCGTAGTTATTGGGTCATGGTGGGTTCAACTTTAAAGAGTGAATCCCAAGATTCATTTTATTTATTCAACTCGAGAGAGTGAATTTAGTGAGGTTGTGGGCTGGTCTCCATGTGTAGCACATTGAGGTTCGAGAGAACTCAATTGAAGCGAGGTAGTTGTTCGAGAGAAAAGTACCTCATCTAAAATTCATCTTATCCACAAAGAGTTAGTACTTTTGGTTATCAATTAACATCCATCGAGTTGAGTTAGCAATTGATTGGTCAATCCCCCAAATATATTTCTTTTATTTGATTGTTCTTAGTTAATTATTGAGATTGATTACTGGCTAACAAACCCCTTACCTTGACATTAATGTCACCCTTCAAATTTTATTAGTGGTTTCCAAAAACCTTTATTCCTTCAGCTAGAAAAATCACTATTGTAACTTCATACTTAAATTCAAAATAAAACTACTCTCTGTGGGATCGACCACAACTCTTTTGTTGGATTTATACTGCTTAACGATCGTCTACACCTAGTATCAGATGAGGTGTAGTTGATACATTAATCAACTACCCAGGTCAATCAGTAGGATATGGTGGCAGCCCTGCAACAGACTAACACTACTACAACAAGAATCCAAGACTTTACTCGGATAAACCCTACAAAGTTTCATGGGTCTAGGTCAGGATGAGATCCACAATAATTTCTCGACGACATCAAAAATGTAACAAACATTATGGGAGACACTCAAGCCGAGAATGCAGATTTGGCCACCTATTAGTTGAAGGGAGTGGCCTACTCTTGCTACCAGCAGTGGGAGGAATCTTGTGGTATTAATGTATGTCCAGAAACTCTTTCAGAACCCTTATCAATCTCTAATCCAGTTGGTGACCCAGTTATAGCTAGACGGGTATATAGAAATTATCCTGTCACAGTCTCTCAGAAAGTCACCTCTGCAGATCTTTTAGATATAGAAATGGTAGATTTTGATATCATTCTAGGCATGGATTAGTTACATTCCTATTATGCCTCAGTCGATTGTAGAACTAGGATTGTTCGGTTTCAGTTTCCAAACGAGCCAGTGTTAGAGTGGAAGGGTAGCAGCTCTGTGCCTATGGGTTGATTCATTTCTTACCTTAAGGCAGAAAGATTATTTCCAAGGGGTATATCTATCATCTTGTTCGGGTTAAGGATTCAAACTCCAAAACCGCAACTCTTGAGTCAGTCCCAATAGTAAATGAGTTTCCAGAAGATCTTCTAGGAGTTCCTCCTGAAAGGGAAATCGCCTTCAAAATAGATCTCCTTCCAGATACCCATCCCATTTCAATTCCTCCTTACAGAATGGCTCCAGCCGAGCTTAAGGAATTGAAAGAGCAGTTGAAAGAAATTATAGATAAAGGCTTCATCAAACCTAATATCTCTCCATGGGGTGCTCCAGTGTTGTTCGTGAAAAAGAAAGATGGTTCCCTCAAAATGTACATTGACTATCGTCAGTTGAAAAAATTCACCATCAAGAATAAGTATCACATCCCCTATATTGATGACTTTTTCGACCAACCTCAAGGTGTTATTTGTTTTTCTAAGATAGACCTCAGATCCGGCTATCATCAGCTCAGAGTCAGAGATAGTGACATTTCAAACACAGCTTTCAGAACTCGGTATGGTCATTATGAATTTGTAGTTATGTCTTTACTACTAACAAATGTTCATGCGGCTTTCGTGGATTTAATGAACAGGGTGTTCAAATAGTATTTGAACCTGTTCATCATCGTCTTTATTGATGATATCCTCATCTATTCCCAGAGTGAGGAAGAGCATGTGACTCATCTGAGAGTTGTTCTGCAAACTCTCAAAGATCGCCAGCTATTTGCTAAGTTCAGGAAATGTGAATTCTGGTTACAATTTGTCGCTTTCCTTAGTCATGTGGTATCCAGCGAAGGGATCCGAGTGGATTCTCATAAAATTGAGGCAGTACAGCACTAGCCCAGACCCACCTCCCCAATAGATATCATAAGTTTCTTGGGTTTGGACAGATATTATAGGAGATTTGTTGAAGGATTTTCATCCATAGCTTCCCCATTAACTAAGTTTACTCAGAAAAAGGTCAAGTTTCAATGGTCAGATGAGTGTGAGAAAAGCTTCTCAGAACTGAAGACTAGGTTGACTACAGCTCTTGTCTTGACTCTACTAGATGGTTCAGATGGGTATGTAATTTATTGTGATCCACCCAGGGTCGGCCTAGGTTGTGTGTTGATACAGCGAGGTAAGGTCATAGCTTATGCTTCTATACAACTTAAGGTCCATTAGAATAACTACCCGACTCATGACCTCGAGCTTACAACCATAGTATTTGTCCTTAAGATTTGGAGACACTACTTGTATGGCGTTCATGTTGATGTGTTCACAGATCATAAGAGCCCTCAATATGTGTTCACCCAAAAAGAGTTGAATCTTCGTCAGAGGAGATGGCTTGAATTCCTCAAAGACTATGACATGAATGTGCTTTACCATCCCGGTAAGGCCAATGTAGTGGTTGATGCTCTCAGCAGACTGTCTATGGGAAGTGTAACACATGTTGAGCAAGAAAGGAAAGAGCTAGCCAAAGATGTTCACCGGCTTGCTCGCTTAGGAGTTTGTCTTACGAACACATCAGATAGTAGGGTGATAGTTCAAAATAGATCAGAATCTTCATTGGTAGTGGAGGTTAAGGAGAAACAGGATAGTAATCCTATTTTACTTCAGTTGAAAGGTGTAGTTCATCAGCAGAAAGTCCAGGTTTTCACCCAAGGGGTGTGCTTCGTTACCAGGGCCGTTTGTGTGTTCCTAATGTGGGTGAGTTGAGGCAGCAGATCCTTACAGAGGCTCATAACTCCAGGTATTCCATTCATCCAGGTGGCACTAATATGTACCATGATCTACGGGAAGTCTTTTGGTAGAATGGCATGAAGAGGGACATAGCAGATTTTTTGGCTAAGTGCCCTAATTGTCAACAGGTTAAGGTAGAACATCAGAAACCAGGAGGTATAACTCAAGAGATTAATATTCCTACGTGTAAGTGGGAAGTGATAAACATGGAATTGATCATGGGTTTACCTCGTACTCGCAGACAGCATGACTTTATTTGGGTGATAGTGGACAGAGTTACTAAGTCCGCTCATTTCTTGGCTGTCAAGACTACAGATTCAGCGGAGGAATGCACCAAACTCTACATCCATGAGATAGTCAGGTTGCATAGGGTTTTCTTGTATATCATCTCAATAGAGGTCCTCAGTTTACCTCTTATTTCTGGAAATCATTTCAGAAAGGTCTTGGTACTAAGGTAAATCTCAGTACAACATTTCATCCATAGACAGATGGTCAGGAACAGTGTACCATTCAGACCTTAGAGGACATGTTAAGAACTTGTGTGATCGATTTCAAGGGAAGTTAGGATGATCACCTACCCCTTATAGAGTTCACGTATAATAATAGCTTTTATTCCAGTATTCAGATGTCCCCGTATGAGGCACTATATGGGCTTGATGCAGGTCCCCGATTGGTTGGTTTGAAGTAGGTGAAGTAGCATTGATTGGGCCTGATTCGGTTCATGAAGTTATGGAAAAAGTTCAGCTCATTAGAGATAGACTAAAGACAACTCAGAGTCATCAGAAGTCCTAAGCAGATATGAGGAGAAGGGACTTAGAGTTCGAAATCGATGATTGGGTTTTCCTGAAAGTGCCACCTTTGAAGGGGGTGATGAGATTTGGCAAGAAAGGAAAGCTCAGTCCTAGATATGTAGGTACTTACAAAATCCTAAAAAGGGTTGGTAATATGGCTTATGAGTTAGAGTTGCCAGCAGAACTAGCAGCGGTTCATCCAATCTTTCACATTTCCTTGTTGAAAAAGTGTATGGGTGATCTAGCATCGATAGTACCATTAGAGAGTGTGGTTGTGAAGGATAGTCTCACTTATGAAGAGGTTCTAGTTGAGATTCTTGACCGCCAGGTTTGTAGGTTGAGAAATAAAGAAGTCACTTTAGTGAAGGTTTTGTGGAGGAGTCAGTCCGTAGAGGGAGCTACCTAGGAAGCAGAAGCAGCCATGAAGGCCAAGTATCCTCATCTCTTTCCGTCCGATTATGTTTTGGCTTGAGTTAATAGTTCCTCTCCAGTCTCTCAGTTTACTCTTGTGTAAATTCAATCTTAGTATCTTGTTCCTGCAGTTGTTCTTGCATTTTAGCATATTGCATGTTTTTGGACCTCAGTTTAGTTAGATATCAATTTCTACTACTTAGTGGTAGGAATTACAGCTCCTTCCCTCCATACTTAGCTAGTTTAGACTTCATTCGAGGACGAATGTTCCCGAGAGGGAGATGTTTTAACACCTCAAAAAAACACACTTGGACTTTTCAGCAGAAACAGGTGAACCACGGAGGGGTTCACGGACAGTGATCAGGACCACGGTCTATCACCCTCATCATGGTTCACACCCACCCAAAAGTGGTGGACCACGGGACCCTTCACAGGTTGTGGACCACCACACAATCCGTGGGAAGGCTCGTGGAGGCAAGGCAGAATCACCCAGCTCTGGCCTCAAACCACAGAGCCCACCACGGTCCGTGGTCATGATGACAGGTTGTGGAAGGGTTCGTCGTCTTCAGCCAGTAGACCCCAGCCCAAGTGAAGAACCACGATGGCCTTCATGGTCCGTAGTCCTTCACACAGGCCGTGGTAAGGCTCATGGTTGGACCCCTTCCCCCCTAGAACCAGTAGACCATGGCCAAAAACCACGACCCACTTGAGAGGTCGTGGTCCCAACGACGGACCGTCAGTGGGGTAGTGGTCGGCCTCGTCAGCTTTTAAGTTAGGGTCGTTCTAGTCTTTTCCCCTACGCATGGGCATTTAAACTACGTCGTTTTACACCTAAGTTAAGTCGTTTTACTCAGTTTAAGCCTAATGACTTAGTCAGAACCTAACCAAAATCTTTATTCACCCAAAATACCAAAACTTAAAGCAAAAAGAGAAGAAAGAAGCGCCAGTTTTCTCAAGAACACGCAACAAGTTTTCTTCAATTCCAACCCTGAAATCAAAGGATTTCTCCGTAGGTTTCATCACCAGGTAAGTGGATTTCACTAGTGGGTTCCTTTCATCCACTAGGTCCCTAGAATTCAGTCATATATTTGATTCTACGTGGCTTGTTTAGACCTAGAGTTTCTAAATCCTTGGATAATTGTTGTGATTTAGCTGATGTAGTATTCTTAATCAAAATATCATAATTTCTTGGAAACGTTGTTTAATTCCATGCATACTACTCAGAATCCTAGTTTGTGTAGATTCTCTTAGTTCATGAATTGCACTTGCTAGGTCAGTTAAATAAATAATTATGCTTCAGTTTTGAATGTTACATTATCAATATATAAATGTTGCATTCTCAGATTTGCATGTCAATATTTTGAGCTATTCTGTATGTTAGTATCTCAGTTACATTTCAATCATATACATATTCAGTTGGGAGTAGACTTAGCACCGAGTTGGACTAGGGTTCAGCGTACCCTCATAGTCCCAGAACAGTCCCCTCTGTTGGGCATCAGATTTAGTGATCACGCTAGTCATGCCTTTATACCTCCTGGTAAGTTATATTGGCTCCTCTCGATGGGTCGTATACATCGGACTCCACAGTTAGCTCACGTAGTTTTATATTGGTTAATAGTAGCTCCCACAATCAGACTCTTAGTGCATTTGACCAGGTTTTCATTATATACTTTAGTATTTTGTTTAGCATGTCATATTCATGATTAGTACTTGGTCATTGCATTCAGTTCAGCTTTTCAGTTATATTTTTAGTTTTACATTCTTGCTCAGTTTACAGTATTGCTTAGTTATGCCTTGTTTCAGCTTAGATATGTTTGTTTAGCTTAGTATTTATATCATACATGCTTAGTACATTCAAAGTACTGATACATACTCTGCGCTACATCCTTTTATGATGTAGGTTCAGGTACTCAGCGTCTAGATCGCGCTTAGATCGATTCTCAATCCGCATTCAGCAGCTTCAGTGGTGAGTCCTCATACTTTGAGGACAATAGACATGCTTTCATTTTAGTCTTTTAATTCAGTTTTGTTAGAGTTAGCTGGGGGCATGTCCCAGCAACTCGACTCGACCAGAGGCTTTTTCGGACATAGTAGTTGAATCAGCTTGACTTGTTGAGTTTGATCTTTCGGTTGTTATTAAACTCTTAGTATATTTCATATATTCAGACTAGTTGGGCATTCCCCATTTTCAGTTATCCACTGTTTTAGCTTTTGCATAGTATCTATTTTATTTAGTATCTCTATGTATGCTTATGATATGCCAGACACAGGGTTAGCTTGGGGTCACTCATGATCCTAGATCCCGTGTTACGTCAAGGGGGTAGCCTCGGGGCGTGACATCCACGGTTTTTAGACCTCTTCCGTAAAGCTCAAGTTTAAGCACAAAATTTTACCATGTCTGGATAACTTCTATGGATACCACGACCCATAGAACACTCTATGACCCATCCTGGCTATTCATAGGTGAAATATCAGAGACTTCACATTTTCCAAATATCAATCCAATCCAACGACTGTCTTTCTATGTCCCGTAGAACTTCTTATGGTTTGTAGGTAGGACTCATAAACCTTTGCATCTATGCCAAAATTGCAACTTTTTCCCTTCTAATCCAGCTTCTAAATTCCTAGGTGTTACATAGGGTCATCCTATACTTTGTTGGGGTATGGGATGCTAACTACAATTATGGATCCATCGAATAAGCCTTCTTGAGGCAGTGAGGAGTCGCCAAAAAGTCAGTATGATCCTATCCTACGCTGGCTACATAGTTTATGGGGCTTCGATTACCCAATTTATGCTCAATAATATGCTAAAAATAATTAAAATTTATATACTCAATAGTCCTCTGAGAGAATTTTACCTTTTTCTTCACTTTTCTTAACTGAAATACCTTTCAGAAAATCAATTATACTATTTTTCTTCTTGATTGTCAAATAGTACATATGAAGTCATTCATGTCCTTTAGACAAAACAAAAAACCATTTTCAAAGCATGCATTTAAAAAGTATATTCATGGGCTCACATTTAAAATCCAAACTCAATGTATACGAAAAACTCAGGTAAAACCCTTTATAAAACTGACTTTTATAAAAAAAATAGGGTTTATGTGATATGAAGTTGGAACAATAGTTTAGAATTAAATATGCATAATAGACATCAAAATCTCAATGATTAAGAAATTGGAACTCATAATAAAAACACAACCCGAATTTTGATTTCAAGAAATTGTGGGTAGAACCCTAAACATAACATTTTAATAATTGAATTTAGATGTAGGGCGTGAGGAAGAACTAATTAGTCCATCACTATGAGTAGCCTTACATACCTGGAAGAATAATGTTCTTGGAGAATTTTGAAGAAAATCTTGGAAGATGAAGTGTGGGGAAGAGTCTTGGATTGAAAACCTTAGGTATCTTGAAGAGAACCTTGAACTTGGAGTCTTTAGATCTTGAGAAATTGGAGAAATCTTTTTCTTGGAGTTCTTGATCTTTGAAAGAAGGAGAATTTAAGGATTTTGAGAGTTTGTATATGTATAATGATGATATTAGGTTATAAGATAGATTTAAAAAATCTAATTGCGATTAAAAGGTCAAGAATACCTTTCTGGAAACATAATAAGACCATAACAATCAAAGAAAACGTCCTTTAATAAATCCTGTCAATCAAATCAGCGATCTGGAGGTCCCCTCGCTAAAATATTCGGTGGGTCGCCAAGTAGGGCTTTAGATCACCAAAATAGACAGAGACTTATGGTTTTTAGGATATTTCAGTGAGTTAATTCAGTGATTCGCCAACTCATTCGGCGATTCGCCATAAATGAGTCGGTGTCCTTGCTAAATTTTCTCTACCCGGACATGTTCTAGTTAAACGACCATAACATTTTTCTCCAAATGCAAAATAAGAAATACTTGGTGGCGTTGGAAAGAATACTCATAGATCTATATGAGTGTTTGAAGTTGACATAAGTTGAATCTTATATCAAAACTCAATCGGTAAAAAAGCTTTCAACTAAACTTTGTGCTAGGGTATTCTTATGACCATAATTCCTCTCCAAATCTATTCCCACACTAAAGAATATATCTTACCACCTAAGCCCAATTTAAGAATCACTCGATACGACCTTATATGCAAATGAAGAATGATTCGGGTCTTAGCTTAGACATTTTTAGGTGTTACAAAAGCATCATCCTGGAGAAGCTAAGAAAGTCATGCGCTATGTTGCTGAAATTACAAAATTTGGACTATGGTACTTCCAAAGTTCAAATTTTAATCTCTATAGTTATTCAGATAGTGATTGTGGGTAAGGTGTTCGGATGATAGGGAGAGTTTTTTTGGGAACCTTATCACTCTTGATTCTGCAGCTATAACTAGGAGCTCAAAAACACAACCAAAAGCAGTGTTGTCTAGTTTCGAGGCTGAAAATGTCGAAGCAATATCTTCAACATGCCAAGCATTGTGACTCATGAAAGATCAAAGGTGTCATTCTATCCATGAACTCGTTACAGAAGGACTGATTGAGTTGAGGGTTGTAGCACCAAAGAACAAGTTGCAGATATTCTTACCAAAGTACTTCCTCCAACAAAGCACAATTACTTTATGTTATGTCTTGGCGGATATGATTTTGAATGAAGTGGGAATGTTGAGAATTGATTAGAAATCTGTTTTTTAAGTTTACTGCTTAAGATAAGTTTTGGCGGATATGATTGCATAGTTGCATGTAGTATGTAACCACATACACTTGCATGTGGATGCATTCGGACCCAACATAGGACTTTCCACCCTCCCATAGATTTTAACAATTATAGTAATTGAAGAATTTTGAAAAATTAAATACTCATAGAAATAGTTTCAAACCGTGAAATCATATTATTAACTGACTGAAAAATTCACTGTGGCAATTAATGCCTTTATCTTAACATGAAAATTAAAATAAAATAAAAAAATTAACTAAAAAATCCAGGTTGGATAACCAACACTTTATGGAACTTAAATTACTAATTAGAACTGAATTTTTCCAATAATTTATTTGTTTGCTCCAAAAGTATCTTTCACTGCATCTGCAGCTCCTTGTGCCTTAGCTTTGATCTGTTGTCCAGTCTGCAGATATTATGAAGAAAAATTCAAGTAAGAACAACATAGAGTCGTAGCGAAAGTGAGTCTTCACAGGGTAATTATTACAAACTCACTGCAATACATGTTTCAATTTTTTTATTTTTATGTCTATCCTTATATATATATATATGTTGAGTTAATTTTTTGTTGAAAAAAATGTAATATATATAAAGAAAAGTTTTTTTTAATATTAATACAAGTTGCATAAACAAACCTCCTGAACGGATTGTTGGGCAGATTGGACAGTATCTCTAGCTTTGTCCATCATTTGGCTAGCTTTCTCCTGAAATATATATTTATGAACTAATTAAGATGACATGTCATTAATCACTACTAAAAAATCACTATTTTCTCACTAAAAATTTTCATTGAAAAATGTTCAATGGTTATTCTCTCGGATATTTGGATTGAGTCGGTGTAAAACAAAAAAATAAGAAGTTCCCCACGTGAGAATCTGTTCTCCATCATGCATTTTCCTAGTATGTTGATTCAATGGGAAACGAGTGGAAAATTCATGCTTTATAACACAAATTTCTCACTAATTTGCAGTGTGAAAAATCTTTGTTTCTATTTCTAGTAGTGAATCAATCCAAATAATAGAAAATATTTTTGAGATTGATATATATATTTAATGAACCTGAGTTTGACCCTTAGCCTCTCCTGCATGATAACTGGCTTTCTGAGATGAATTCATCTTGCAATAAAAAAAATATTAAATGTAGAAAATAAACTATTAATAGAAAGTGTTTAATTAATTTGGTAGTGATGCTGAAAATTAAAGCAAATAGGTAAGATATATATAGGTAGTAATAATGGATGTGTAACAATACGTGTGTACCTTAGAATAATTGTCGAGCGTTTGATCAGGACAACTTTAATTCTTGTCCAATTGTGTTAATTAGTTGACAAAACAATCTCCACATATATGTTGCTGGTGGGAGATTAAACTTGAACATATTGGATGTTTTATTAATGTAATTTTAATGTCTCTAATTAAGCATGTATGTTGTCTGCTTTGTTGTGTATAAAATTTATATCATCACATCATATTTAATAGGTGACTGTATGAAATTTTCTATAAAAACATTAATTGGTACCTTAAAAAAATAAAAAAGCAATCTTTTATCATAATATATCAAAATATATTGATATAAAAAAATATTTACACTATCAATATAAAATAACTGTACTAGTCTCACAAAGTAGAGTTTGGGAAGGGATGCATATACGCAAGTTTTATTACTATCTTTAAGATAGAAAAGTTATTTTTAATATATATTTGATTCAAGAAGACAGTCCGAAGCAGTTCCAAAAAAGAAAGTTGCGGAAGTACAAAAAAAACAAACACTAACAATAATAGCATCTAGTAATAACCAAAATTACAATAATTGAGGTACAAGTAATAACAGATAGTAACAAAAATTAAAGGACAAGAAACTACATGAGCAATACCATGACTTTTTATATGAATGGACAACAAAACAACGCATTGTCACCTACTATTCTTGTACATCCATATGTGTCCTCTGCACTCTCCTATCTACGGTCATGTCCTTGGTAAGCTGAAATTATGTCATGTCAAATCTAATTACCTCCCCCTCCCCTAATATATATTCGGTCTACCTATACCTCTTCTAGAATCATCCATGACCAACCTCTCACACCTCCACACAGGGACATATGTGTCTCTTCTCTTCACATACTCAAACCATCTCAGTCTCGCACTCTCACTTTCCGCATCTTGTCCTCCACTAGAGCTGCTACCACCATATCCTAGATATCCTTATTTTTTATCTTATCTCTACTAGTATGCCAACACAATCATCACAACATCTTCATTTCCGCAACTTTCATCTTTTGAATGTAAGTGTTCTTCATCGGTCAACACTCCTTCCTATAAAAAAAAAAATTGGCCTAACAACTACTCTGTAGAACTTGTCTTTAACCTTAGGTAGTACTTTCTTATCACATAAGACTTCATATGAACCTCCATTTAGTCCATCCTGCACCAATACAATGAGTGACATTCTCATCAATCTCCCCATTCACTTGAATAATAGACTCAAGATACTTGAAACTTCCTCTTTTTTGGATGACATGTGTATCAAGCCTCACTTCCACATAGTCACTGAACTTGAACTCCAAGTACTTTGTATTGGGCCTGCTCGACCTGAACTCTTTAGACTTCAGGGTGTGTCTACAAACTTCCAGCTAGCTTAGTGCTTAATCACCACGAGTCTCGTCAACTAGAACTATGGCATTTGCAAATAACATATATACACCATGACGCCTCACTTTGAATTTGTCTCATCAATGTATCCATCAGTAAGACAAATAAAAAGGGGCTAAGGGTTGATGTCTGGTGCAACCTTATCAAAATTGGGAAGTGTTATGAGCCTCCTTACATAGTTTTTATTCAAGTTTTGACTCCATCATGCATGTTCTTGATCACCCTAGTATGTCACATACCTCTATCCTCCAAGTAACTCCAAAGAACCTTCCTTAGGACTTTGTCGTAATTAAGACTTTTCTAGATCAATGAACACCATTGGTAAGTTCTTATGTTTTTCTAATACTACACCATCTATCTTCTTACAAAATGAATGGACTCTATAGTTGAGCGTTGCGACATGAATTCAAACTAATTTTCAATAATAGTCACTGCCCTCCTCACCCACATTTCTACTACTCTCTCTTAAATCTTTATAGTGTGGCTTAACAACTTGATACCCCTATAGTTATTGCAATTTTGAATGACACCTTTATTTTTGTACAGCATAATCATTGTGCTCAATCTCCATTCTTCAAGCTTCTTCCCCATCTTAAAAACGACATAAACTACTAAATGCCATTTGATTTCATCAACAGCAAAATTACCAGAAATTAATGGAAGGAGTGGCTGGCCAATGGTGTGGTTGTCTCTACTTTGTCCAGAAAATTAAACTAATAATAAAAAAAAACTCAAATTTAAATGACATTCTTTTCAAATAACAAAAAAGAAACACATGTTTAGGATTAATGGAATCTAGCAAGTCGTAGGAACAGTATTAACCCTTTTAAATTCTTTTTGTAACAATGGTTTACATGAACACTATGGATCGTTTGGTAGGAGGTATTAGGAGAAATAATTCATGTATTATGTATGGTATTATTTAGTACTATGTTTGGTAAAATTTTTGGGCCTAAGTATAACTAATCCATGGATTAGTTATACACCCTACATGGTATTATAGGAGCTAGAGATGTTCATGGGTCGATTTGGATTGGTTATTGGTCAAAACCAAAACCAAACCAACTTAATCGGTTTTAAAATTATCAAAACCAAACCAAACCAAATATAGTATATATTTATCGGTTTGGTTCTTATCAGTTTCGGTTCAGTTCAGTTTGGTTCGGCTATTCGGTTATTAACCATAGACAAAAATAAAAAAATAATTCATTTAAAACGTTAAAAAAATGACAACAATTTATTTAAAACGAAAATAGTTAGAATGACTGACATTACATAACTTTCCATCATTGAATTTACTATGAATAAAACTTCCAATTTCATTATTTTGGCTTAGAAGAAAGAGACATTGATATTTTCAATCTTAAAAAAGAATTGTCATAGACACACTCATATACATAAAATCAATAAGATAAATATTCTCACCTTGGACATTTTTTCTTTCATAAGTAAATTATAAATAAATGGGAAAAGGGACTGATGTACCCCTCAACTTCGTCATTTAGAGCTGATATACCCCTCGTTATGAAAGTGGCTCATATATACCCCTGCTTATATACAAATGGCTCACATATACCCTTTTTCTCTAACGGAAATGAAAAAAATTAATTTTACTTTAATATTTATTATTTTTTAAAAAAAAAAAACATAATCCCATAAGCGTATATTTAATCCTCCTCAAACATTTTTTTTTTTACTTTTTTTGTTTCAATGACTAATTTAAATTTATTATTTTGATGGTCAAATTTATTTATGTTTCACTAATATTCTTGTAAAACTTATTATAGATGACCAAATTTGTTTCTTCAAATGCAAAAATTAAATTACAATATAGACAAAAAAAAATAGTTTTAAATTATAATATAGCCAAAAAAAATAGTTTTAAATTTTTTTCTTTACACTAAGGAATGAAAGAAAAAAATAAAATAAGAATAAGAAACTCAAATAATTATAATCAAAGAAGTCAAAAAATAATTTATGTATGAAAAAGATTAAAATATACCTTGAACTTTGCTAGAAGAATCATATATACCCCTAACTAATTTTTAAGAAAATTAAAAGTCAAAAATATAAATTTAAAACTAATTTTTTCACTTCCGTTAAATGAAGGGTATATGTGAGCTCATTTTGTAACGGTAGGGTTATATGTGTGCCGTTTGTATAACGGTAAGGGTATATATGAGCCACTTTCATAACAAGGGGCATATCAACTCTAAATGACAAAGTTGAGGGGTATATTAGGCCCTTTTCCCAAAATTTGATGAATACACATATAAGATCTTTAAAGTTGTTAATAAAAATAGTATATTATGTATGTATAATAATAAAATATATGTATATAACTTGTCGGTTCGGTTTGATTCGGTTATTTCTTCGGTTTTTTCGAACCAAACCATAACCAACCCATATACTATCGATTTTTAAAAATCTAAAACCAAACCACACCTAACCCAAATAAAAATCTATTTATTTAATCGGTTTGGTTCAATTTTTTGGTTTGGATAAGTTTTTATCCAAACCGTGAACACCCCTAATAGGAGGTATTACTAATACCTTCCATGTGGTGGTATTAGTAATATATACATTGGATTTAATACCATGAGATTATCTATGTAAAGACAAAAATATCCCTCAAATCATTTTATTTATTTTCTTGATTTTATGTTTTATATTTGTACTAGTAATTTATTTAAATAAATTAGCTTACAAATTTTATTATTTAGATAGAGTTGTTTGTTACTAAATAAATACAATACATATCAATACAATATTTGAAATGTGAGTTGTTTAACATTTAATAATTGAAAAGGCAAATATATCACCACATGACGTTTATGATCTTAATTGAATATTTTATTTGTTGGTTTATATGTGGTTTCTAATTGTTTGTATTTTGAACAATTTATAAATTGTATACATATTAAAACTACACCTTGCAATTTTTATATGTAAATATAGATGATTTATTCGATTTTACTATTTTTATCGTATTTTCGATTTTAAAGTAGATGGTCTATCTATTTTAAATTGAAAATTAACATTTTTAAGTGATTAATTTATTAAGATAACAATTATTTACCCTCAAATAATTCAAGTGAGAAAATAGCAAACATGACAACAAAATTGTTCCTCCTAGTTGGTTAGAAGGCCATACGAGTATAATATTGTCCGGCAATTATCTACCTTGACCGATTACATAAAATAGAAAATCTCATAATAATGCAAGGGTATAATTGAAAAGAAGTTTTTTGTAGAATTTTAATCCAAACACAAGATGAGGTTAGAAGCAATGAACCAAACACTTGATAAAAAATACACCCTGCACTACTAATCCCTACGTTACTAATCCCTGCATAATTTATTTTTCTACCAAACGACCCCATAATGATTCAAACCAGCTTCTGGCCACCTCAAGTATCTCATTAGGTATCTATTGCCTCCTATCAACACAAGTATTGAGTAACTTTGTCCGTCTAAACTTGGGCCGTCTAAACTTGGGCAAAAAAATCAGCCAGTGATCTTTATCTATGTTTATAACCATGTTGAAGGTTCAAATGTTCAGCCCCACACATCCCAAAAAAGGGAAGGGACATTAATACCAAAAAAATAAAAATCTTTGTTCAAATTGTTGCCAAAAAAAATTCATGTATAAGTTTTCGCGTTACATTCTTGATACTATATCTCAATCCCAAACAAGTTGAGGTCGGCAATATGAATAATGAACAACCATTTTTTCCATTGCATTACATTCTTCAATATGTGGAGAAAAAAAAAACATTATACAAACAAGAGGGTTAATATCTCAGCTGAGTGCTTGATACCCCAGAGGTCCTTGTATTGCATCACTTCTTGTACTGTTCTTCCTAATGAAAGAAGGAACCCAAGGGAACAGTTTCTCCAGCTCCTTGCCTATTGCACTTTGGGTGTATTGCTTATCATTAATCCCAAATTTTGCTCTTTCTATGGCTTCCATTATATCTTCCCTTGACACACAATCAGCCCCTGTAAAACATGCATATAAATGTAATATTGTTATGTCGGTGGCTTCAGCCATTCAGTCTTGGTTTTGTAAAACAGATGCGATTTTGTTATTTCAATCAACAACAACATACCCAGTGAAATCCCACAAGTGGGGTCTGGAGAGGGTAGAGTGTACACAAACCTTACCACTACCTTGTGGAGGTAAAGAGGTTGTTTACGAAAGACCTCGGCTCAAGTGCAGCAAATACAAGTACAAGGAAGAAAAAAACAGTGGAAAAAATAGCACCTAACAAGGGGGCAGTGTAAATCCTACAAGAAAGGACCAAGAACAACAAAATACCGTGATAATCAAAATACAATAAACAACTGACGATTTTGTCATTTCTATCATGGTAAAAGAAACAGTTTACCATCTCAAAAAAGAGCATAAAAAGATAGGTAAGCAGAGGAGAGAAAAAAAGCTTTACACATGCACTAAGTAAATGGAAACAATAGCAAAATTGTATATGAGGAAGTGCTTGGTTGTAATAGAGAAACATTACAGACCTGCTAATTAGGAGCTCTGGTACAGGGGTGGGCAAGTGAGAGAAAATTTGAAACAATAAAAGGGCATGCAAGTTTTCACCGGATAATCATCCCAATGTTTAAACATCATTTTCCTCATATCAAGACAAAATATAAGCCCCTCATAACTAAGTTTTCATTAAAAAGTAAATCACATGCTACTCTATTTGTGATGCTTATTTGCTTCAAGATAAATGACATCACACATTCTCCCAATCATAAATAGCTATCCAGTGAAGCAAGTTGATGAACTAAATACTCATCAAACAACAGCCGTAACTTTCATTCCCTTTCTGGCCCTCCTTTTTATTTTGTTTTATTTTTAAGGACACTTGGTACATTTTTACGGCAACACAAATAATTAGCTAGCTACCAATTTTACACATTCGCAAATAACACAAATAAATAGCTAGCTACCAATATCAACCATGAAGAGGGTAAGCACATGTGAATGCAACGAAACAGTTGTAATCAGTACAATATGTCTTGATCTAACCTCTTCGAGCAGCAAGCAAAGCAGCTTCATTGACAATGTTGGCAAGGTCAGCACCTACAAGGCCCTGGGTAAGAGATGCAACCAGGTTACATACAAGCTCCAGGTCCTCCTCAAGGGGAACTTCTCTTAAGTGTACAGCCAGGATCTTTCTCCTTCCATCTTCATCAGGTTCACCCACTAAGATTTTCCTGGAGAAGCGTCCAGGCCGACATAGTGCTGGATCTAGAGCTTCTGGTCTATTAGTAGCAGCAACTACAATGATATTCAAGTCCGATTCAAAGCCATCCATCTCCGTAAGCAACTAAAAAGCAGAAGGGGGTTTAGGACAAAAAAATGCATATTTTAACCATTAGGACAAAAAAAATGCATATTTTAACCAACATATATAAGTATCAATTCTAGAGCACAATGTTTCAACTCCTTACACCTACATCCTAACTGCCCTTTCTATCCCAAAAATTAGACCGATCTTGTATTTGAAGAATAGCCAACAAAAAAATACAGTATTTAGTAATGTGTGGCTAACAATCACTTTGTTATTTGTCAATTTCACCCTGTCCAAAATGAGAAAAACTAATGCATAAAACATAAAATTGAACTAAATGAAATAAGAATTATCAGTTTGACCCACATAACCTAAAGTAAATCAACTTTTGGGACACAAGGAGTAATTAATCAAGTAAAAGACAAAATGGAAAATATGGCTCAACTCTTAGAAACTTCTGGTTTTTATAAACTCTTAAAAGTCCAAATGCAGAACTAGAACTCCATGTAGAGGCGGACCACGGCAAAACATTTCCCCTTAAAATAATTCTATATCGAGTTAATTGAAGGAGGGGAAGCATCCTTGACTTTGTTGTTCACAGTAGCAGCTTGCCACGTGAGAGAATGACTGACGGATCGAGGGAATGAAGGCTATAACATAGAGTTGGAGGCCGTAATTCTGGAACATCCAGAAAAATCCATTCAAGAAACCAAAGAGGGAGGTCTGGAAGAATATCTAGAATGCCAAAGCACCGAAGTAGTGTTGGAATGAGGGACGAGATTTTAATAGCGAAAACTTACGAAGAGGGGTGCCTTAGTAGTGAGCTGGTGTAATATCAATATGTGCTAGGAGTAAGGCTAGGACATACCGATATAGACCACCTCTATTGCATTGCATACTTTCCTATATCGATCCTAGTATCCGTCTACATTTCAATGAAGCATAGCATGTTGGAGGTTACAGAAGATAGGTAGGAAAAGGTAAGTAGCTTTGCGAACAACATCATAATGTCTTTTTGGGATTATTTATGGTGAAAGAACTAGGATATTATATCAGAGCAGCAAGAAAGATAAACATGTTCCATTTATATTTTTGGTGTAAAGAGAGAATCCTATGTTGTACAGATTGCTGGGATGATGAATGATAGTGGTTGAGGCCGTTGAGCCACGTACAATATTTTGACACTATTAAGATATAGGAGGATCATCAACTCGAAGGCAAACAGAAGCATTTTTAGAAGAGAAGACAATTCATTTGCAATCAGTTTATGTCTTGACAATTCTTATGTTACAACGAAAAGGAAGAACTTCAGGTCTACAAGGTGTAAACAGTAGGAAATAGCAGCTGTAAATTGCTACAGAAAATCTGAAAGTGAAGAAGAAGGCTCAAGTTTTCTTGAGTTCAATTTTTTTTCACTAGATGTTTCATTACATATGGTGTATTTATAGATAAAGTGTAAGAATTACAACCCCATAATAAGCAAAATATCTCACACCAAACTATGTACCTATGTGGCACACTAACCACCACTCATTTTAAATCAAGACTAACATATCTACTACAAAATATCTCCAACCTAGGAGTTTCTATACAATTCTTACTTTTCTAACATAACTAATACAAACTATCTCCAACCTAGGAGTTTCTAGACAAATCTTACTTTTCTAACATATCTAATACAAAATATCTCCAATCTAGGAGTTTCTAGACAAATCTTAATTTTCTAACACTCCTCCTTGAGATTTTTCATTGAAACTCCTTTCAACAACCTTTGAAACTCAAACAAAGACCCTTGGTCAGAATATCGGCCTGCTGATCTTCACTGATACAATGCACCAACTTAACTTCACCATTCTTCTCGGCATCTCTTAAAGCATGAAACCTTATGTTAATATGCTTTGTTCTTCCATGCTGCCCCGGATTTTCAGCCATCGCAATGGCTGATTTATTGTCCACATAGATCACTGTTGGTTCTTTTGGCAACAAATTCAATTCCAACAAGATCTTTCTTAACCAAATTGCTTGATTTGTAGCAGATGCAGCAGCCACATACTCGGCTTCTGCTGAAGATTGTGCTACAATATCTTGCTTCTTTGTGCTCCAAGAAAAAATGCCTGAACCAAACAAAAAACAGTAACCAGAAGTGCTTTTGTAATCATCCAAACATCCACCCCAATCACTATTTGAATAGCCAATAAGAGCTCATTCTCCACATTTCTATACCAGATTCCATAATTAATCGTCCCTCTAATGTACCTTAACACCCTTTTAGCGGCTCCAAAATGCTTAGTGCTGGGACTTTGCATATATCGAGATAACAAACTGACAGCGAACATTATGTCTGGCCTAGAAGCTGTTAGATACAATAGACTTCTATAAACTTTTGGATCTACCCTCTCTTCGCCATCATCCATCATTAATTTTTCATTCACAACAAGTGGAGTTGCAACAACTTTGCTCTTGTCAAGCTTGAACCTTTTTAACAGATTCAAGGCATACCTCTTTTGGGACAAGAAAATTCCTTCACAAGATTGAGATATCTCCATTCCCAGGAAAAACTTCATTTCTCCTAGATCGGACATCTCAAAAACTTTTAGCATTTCATTTTTAACTTCTTGAACCGCAAGAGGATTTTCACCTGTAATCATCAAATCATCGACATAAATTGATATCACAATCAACATCCCATCCGCTTGCCTTTTGAAGTACAAAGTAGGCTCATTTAGGCTTCTGTTGAAGCCTTGAGACAGCAAATGAGAATCCAGCCTACTATACCAAGCTCTTGGGGCTTGTTTAAGACCATAGAGAGCCCTTTTAAACTTGTACACCTTGTCTTCTTCACCTGCAACTGTAAAACCTTCAGGTTGTTCCACATAAATGTCTTCCTCAAGCAATCCGTTGAGAAATGCAGATTTTACATCCAAATGGAAGATTTTCCACTTGTATTGTGCTGCGAGAGCGACTAGAAACCTTACTGTCTCATGCCGTGCAACAGGAGCAAACGTTTCTCCAAAGTCCACTCCAGGCTGCTGAGAATAGCCTTTAACTACAAGTCTAGCTTTATGCTTGAAAATGGAGCCATCTGGATTGAACTTTGTTCGATAGACCCATTTGACACCAGTAACATTCTTCTCTTCTGGCCTATCAACCAACTCCCAAGTATCATTTTTATTAATCATGGCAAGTTCCTCCTCCATTGCTGAAATCCACACTTTGTGGTTTGCTGCTTCTTCAAATGAGGATGGTTCAACAAGAGCAAAATTGCATTGCTCATAAACTTCTGCTAGTGATTTGGTCTTCAAAACAAGAGAGTCTGTAGTCAATTCAACATCTGAATTATTTTTTGTTCCAGCAATAGGACTAGAGGGAGTATCACCTTTTTTCTGATTTGGAATTGCAGCTGAAGTACTCCCACCTTGGTTCTTCACAAGGTAGCTCGATCCCAATCATAGTGGCTAGACTCATCCACTACAAGATCTCTACTAACAAACACCTTCTTACTACTAACATTGTACACTTTGTATCCTTTTGCAACTATACTATAGCCCAACAGAACACACAGTTCTGCCTTGCTATCTAATTTGCCTCTTTTAGCATCAGGAACATGTGCATAGCATACCGAACGAAATATCTTCAAGTGTCTTGCAGACGGCTTGATACCCTTCCATGCTTCAAATGGTGTCATGTCTTGGACTACTCTAGTTGGTAATCTATTTAGCAAATAGACAGCAGTATTGACTGCTTCAGCCCAAAAGTATTTAGGCATCTTCTTTTCTGCCAACATGCATCTCGCCATCTCCATCACAGTTCTGTTCTTCCTCTCAAAAACCCCGTTCTGCTGTGGAGTGTAGCTAACAGTAAATTGTTTTTGGATACCCAAATCTTAACAATACTTGCTGAACTGATACGAAGTATATTCAGTTCCATTATCGGATCTAATATCGGATCTAATATACTTCAATTTACAGCCACTCTCCCTTTCTACCATAGCTTTGAATTCTTTGAAAATGGAAAACACTTGATATTTGCTACTAAGAAAGTAGACCCATGTCATTCGAGTCAGATCATCTACAAAGAGAACAAAATACTTTTTTCCACTCAAAGAAGCCGTCTTCATTGGTCCACATAAATCTGTATGAACCAACTCTACCTTTTCCTTAGCTCTCCAAAGACTTCCTTTAGGAAAGGATCGTCTATGCATTTTACCAAATTGACATGACTCACAAACATCTCTACACATGTCAATTTTGGGTACTTCAAGCACCATACCCTTTGATTGCATATACACTAGTGAGCTAAGATTATAATGACCGAACCTTTTGTGCCAACGCCAAGTATCGCTCAATTCAACATTGAAAGAGCAAGTATCAATAGAATAGCATGAAATTGGAAAGGAATTGTCAATCATGCCAATTTTAGCTACTTCACATCCTTTAGGACATAAATGACACGTTGTTTGTCCTTAAAATTAAGAGAATAATTTTTATGAGCAATTGAGCAACACTTAACAAGTTTTGAGTCAAATTTGGCACATAAAGAACATCATTAATAATTTTCGTACCTTCGTCAATAGGAAATTTTACTAACCCTCTACCGTGAGCTTCCACCAATGCGCCATTTCCAAGCTTCACTTTGGTTCTATCAGATCTGTTCAAGGTAACAAACAGATTTTCATCAATCGCCATGTGCCTTGTGCACGCGCTATCAACATACCATTTACATTGGTCAATATGTGATGTGTGCGAGGCCATGAAAACCTCCTCCTCTAATTTTCCAACTTGGTGATCATCTGCGAAATTCACTCGATGGGAAGACTGGCCACTTTGATTTTGCTTTTGCCTACAATACTTCTCAATGTGACCATACTTCTTACAATATCTACATTGAATTGGAGACCTCTTTGAATTCTGCCAACAATTCTTCTCTAAGTGGTTTGTCTTCTTACAAATACCACAAGGTGGAAATTTTTCTTTTATCGACAAATCACCTTGGTTTCCACCAGATTTTACCTCTCCAGGTTTATCCAACCACACTTTTCTGTTTTCCTTTTGATGTTTGAATTTATGCCTTGCTTGAAAGGCATCTTCTACTATCCCTTCACTTCTCATAGTGACCCGTTGCTCTTGGACTTGCAATTTGGAGATTAGTTCGGCAATTGTAAGAGTAGTCAAGTCACAAGACTCTTCAATAGCTAAGATTTTTTATTCAAACTTGTCTGGAAGGCTGACCAAGATCTTCTCTACAACTTTATGATCTGGAAAGGTTTCACCAAGTATTCTTATCTTGTTCACAATCTCCATCAGCTTTGAAGAGTATTCTTTCACACTATCTGAGTCTTTCATCTTCAAAAGCTCAAACTCTCTCTTCAATGCTAAGAGTCTAACAGACTTTACTCTACTGCTGCCTTCAAACTCCTCCTTTAACTTATCCCAAGCCTCTTTGGTTGTTTCACAAGTCATAATCTTTGTAAACATCACGTCCGTAAGACTTGAATGTATGCAGGTGAGAGCTTGTGGGGATCTAGTCACCAACTCATCATACTTCTTAATTTCATTGAGAGTTGCATGAACTCTCAATGGCTGGACAGCAGCTTCTCCAAGCTCAACAACTTCCCATAAGTTGAAAGCATTTAGATAAGCCTTTATTTTGATGGCCCATATGTTATAATTCTCTCCGGTAAAAGTTGGAGGACCTGTCGTTGGTTGATTTTAAGGTTCCATGAATTTTTTTCAGCAAGCAAATTCAAGAACAGAAAGTAGATGAGTGAAACAAACAAAATTTGATTCAGATCCCTTAGAAAATAGGCTCTGATACCATGTTACAATGAAAAGGAAGAACTTCAGGTCTACAAGGTGTAAACAGCAGGAAATAGCAGCTGTAAATTGCTAGAGAAAATCTGAAAGTGAAGAAGAAGGCTTAAGTTTTCTTGAGTTCAATTTTTTTCACTAGATGTTTAATTACATATGGTGTATTTATAGATAAAGTGTGAGAATTAAAACCACATAATAAGCAAAATATCTCACACCAAACTATGTACCTATGTGGCTCACTAACCACCACTCATTTTAAATCAAGACTAACATATCTACTACAAAACATCTCCAACCTAGGAGTTTCTAGACAAATCTTACTTTTCTAACATATCTAATACAAAATATCTCCAATCTAGGAGTTTCTAAACAAATCTTAATTTTCTAACATCTTATAGCAATAACAAGGGCTGCAACATTTATTAAATCCAGAATTAGGAATTGCAGTGCAACTCTAAGAAATTTCCAGTTTTAAGAACTATATGTGTGAACAAAGTACGGAGCCAAAAGGGCAAACAATTTATGGAGGAAACCAAAATGGTAAAGGTGCAGGGGCCCACGGGCCTTCCCCTATACGCCGTTAACGGCGTTAACCAACGAAAAGAGGAAGGCACATGATGGCTTGTGCCTTACAAAGCATATGACGGCTTGTGCCTTACATTAAAAAAAAAAGGCGGCTGACATTTTGCGCCTTACAGGCACTGTCAAACCCCTTTTTCATCTAATTATTTCTCATTCTTTAGTTGTTTTAAGATTCCTTTTCATTCTTTACTTATTTTAACATTCTTTTTAATTATAGTTATAGTTATTTTAACATTCTTTCCTTTTTCATTCTTTTAATTTACACCTTGTTTGGATGGTTGTACTGTATTGTTAGTCTAAATACAATGTAATGTTTGTTTTGATTGTTATTTAAATTATATTGTATTTTAAAAACTTTGTCGTGTTTGTTTTTAACATTCTTCCCAATTTATTTTTACCGCGCCTTAACTTTTTCATACTTATAATTTATACTAGTTACGATAGCCCGTGTTGTGCACGGATCCAATAACATAAAATTTTATAGTAATTGGTTATACTTTTTATAATATCTAAAATAATATTTAGATTTGAATGTGCTATTATTTTAAAGTCAATTAGAAAACAAACTATAAGTTGTTTTTCAAATTTGAAACATAACTTTAAATTAAATTTAGAATGTTCGCAGTCAAATACTAAGTTAACCGTTTGGCTATAAAATACATTTCATTAATTAGATGGAAAAAAGGGGTCTGATAGCACCTGTAAGGCGCAAAATGTCATTTGCCTTTCTTTTTTGAATGCAAGGCACATGCCGTCATGTGTCTTCCTCTTTTTGTCGGTTAATGCCATTAACTGCGTAAAGGGAAGGCACTTGGGCCCCTGCGCCTTTACCCTTTTGGTTTCCTCCATAGATTGTTTGCCCTTTTGGAATTTTTGGTCAATTTTGTTGCCCTTTTGGCTCCTGACTCTATATGAACTTACATAACCTGTTCTCATAAAGAAGCACCTATTTATCACATAACTGGCAATGAAAGACCTAATATGAACATAAATGGAAAAAATCTGGCAGCTGCCAAATAAGCCATTTCACAAAAGTAGATATATAATAAGTTGAGGTCAGTGGATCAAGATTCTCAAATGTTAATACTAATCATCCACAAGTAAACAATGCACAAATAGCAGAAGGATATCAGCAAACTTATGACTCAATCAAGATGCCATCAGATAAATAAGATGACTCCATCAAAGAAGAGACAGAGGTCTCAGTCTCTATTTTACCTGATTCAAAGTTTGGTCTCTCTCATCATTGAAACTCCTGCCACGCTTTCCTCCGACAGCATCAAGTTCATCAATGAAAATGATTGAAGGAGCATTCTTTCTTGCTACACTGAAAAGGTCTCTAATACGAGCAGCTCCTCTTCCAACAAACATTTCAACAAATTCACTAGCAGAAACAGAAAAAAAGGGTACTCCAGCTTCTCCTGCCACAGCACGAGCTAGTAAGGTTTTTCCTGTCCCTGGTGGACCTACAAGCAGTACACCTCTTGGTAACTTTGCCCCTAGCTTACTGAAGTTTATAGCTCCTCGCAGGCACAACACTATCTAGAAACAAGAAAAGGGATTGTCAGTCCAATATGGAATAAAAATGGCACTAGGTGAAATAAGACAGATCCTTTACTAACTTGTACATATGAACTACACAAAACCCTCCTTGACTTCCATGGAAGGAGGAATAATTGGACACCTTATCTTAGGAAATAAAGGCTATCGTTCTTTCTTTCTTTTTGATAAGGAAACCTAATAGGTTATTGTATCAATATCATCATAAAAGTTACTCACTTAATCACTAGTGAACTACAAGTCAAGACGAAAGAAAAGGTTGGAAGAGAGAAAGAGAGAGAGAACGTCTGTCTATGTGGTACATTAGCAACCTCTAATATTTTTAGTCATACACATACAGTATGGCTGAATTTGTAGGAATATATGGAGGTTTACTTTTCTCATCATATATAGCAGCAAAAATGTGAAAGCTATCAAGTTTGTTGTTATTTCCTAAGCTAGGAACTTCAATTTCTAGTTATTGTTTTAAATTCATGGTGCTTACATTTTTCTCCTCAACTGTTAGGAGTTTCTTATTCAAAATGGTTTTAAGTTTCACTAAAATTAAGTCTAAGAGGGAGGTATGAGAGAATGTAGGAAGCAAACACTCAAGAGAGTAATTCTATCTCAGCAGCAGAACAGTTAAGAAGGAGAGAAGGATTTCCATGAGTTGTGCTACTTGTGCAAGGAGTATAGAGATGATACATATCACTTCAAGTCCACTGGATCATTGTGTTCTCACCATTTAACATATCACTGGTGTTATAAAGGAAAGTGAAGAAAACAATTATGTGTTGGTTATTACAGACAATAAACAATTGTCGTTGTGTATTTTTGGACAATATGGTATGAAAGAACTAGGATTTTGTTTAAGCATGTTTGAAGCCTTAAAAGTAGATCTTTTTAATTTCTTCTTCAGTCAACGAAAGAAGCTGGCAAAGCCCATTATGTTAGTTACCCAAAATGAAATGAAACTGAAAACCCTTGTATAACCATGTTAAGATAGACCAACATTTACATCCAATACATAGTCAATCAACTCCTCATTAAAGAATGTACCCGATATTTCACATGCGAATTCAATTGAGACCACTCTTACTGGAAATGGGTCACTTGATCATTAGGATTTATAGTTGAACAAAGAGGGAAGCCGATTCTTTTTGAGGTAAGTCATTTCATCAGAATCTAAATGTTTCAAATGTTAAGGCTAATAATAGTCACAAACGTCTAGGTTCCCTTTCTAGTTTCTACTAAAACTACAGTACTGCTTGCTGGATGAAAAAAATAGGTGTTTTTTCTTCCGAGTCGAAGAGCATGGAGATCAAGGATTAGGGTAGAAGGTTAGTAGCCAGCCAAGCGATTTCTCTCTTTTCTGTGGGAGAGCATGGTTCTATGTTTGCAGCACCTTATTTGCTCCCTCTTCCCCTTACCAGTATTTTTTTTTTTTTTTGATAAACCTTACCAGTATTATTATTATTATCATTCTATCATTATCTGATTCTTCAATTTTAGTACTACAGCTGTTTCTGTTACTTTGGTTATATTTACTATTTTTGTTGTCAGTATTTTTCTTTTCTACAATATTTTCTCCATAGCTTCTTTACTCTTGTATTTTTCAAATCTGTTATAATAATGTTCTTCTTGAGCCGAGTGTCTATTGGCATCAACCTCTCTACCTCACAAAGGTAGGGATAAGGTCTGCATACACCCCCCACCCTCCCCAAACCCCACTTGTTGGATCACACTGGCTATGTTGTTGTTTAATCAAAGTATTAACTAAGCATCTACTGTGAACTCAGTTGAATGCATCACAATTCATCGACTGAAGCAACAAAGGACTACTACCAGTTGACAGATGATAAACTCACTATTACTGTAATTTCAAAACTTAAATACCAATTAAAAGTTACTAAGCAGTTCATAATAATGATTGCTTACCTCCATAAGTTCCACTTTTGCAGCATCCACACCCTCCACATCATTAAAGCCAACCACCTGGTTACTTGGCTTTCTTTTTCTTGCAGGGCTATTGGCAGCAGAAAGCTGACGATAGAGAAGCCACATTATAGGAGTCAAAGGAATCCATAAAGATAACATAGTAATTAATAAGCTCCTAATTGACATAAGTGTTGATTGTGGGGCTGAGCCATACGCTGTTCCCTTTTCCCTCATTAGACTAAGAAGATATCCTTCATCATGATCAATCTTCCTTGTACTAAACTGCCATACAGGGGTAGAACCTTGGGCTTTTGATATTTTACTGAAGACATTCCTGCCACCTTTGTTGCTATCTATATCTTTGCTTTCCTCAGTGATGATTGTGCTTTCATCAGGAACTAAGGAATTATCGTCGCCTGTCTGAGCATTTTTAAGACTCCACAAGTTCGTATTGTAGTAAATACGCCGCGTGCCTTCCTCAAATTGAACCTTTGATACAGATCCTCCCTGAAGGCTGGTCATCAAGTCTGAATATGGAACAACCTTTGGAGAAGGAGTTGCTGTCAATCTTAGAAACAAATAACACAAGCCCAATATCACAGAAATTGAAGTTGACAGTGCCACTCTTCTTGTGTTCTTCCTCAGAAACTTCCCAAAATCATTTAACATAGATATAACAGATACCCTTTTCAACCTTCTTGACAGTAATCTTATCCTTGGTCTCAATCTCAACGAAAACTTCCTACGACTATTATTACTTCTTGTTTTGTTCAAATGGGTTTCTATATCTCCCTTCTCATTTACCATTGACCTAACCCCAGTACTACAATGCAGTAATCTACTTTGAGATTTACAAAACCTATAATTCAACCCCAGTAAAGGAACAGAACTTGAGGTAAAACAAGAATTGGCTAATGAGCAAGATTGATTCTTTAATCTCCTAAAAGGGTCAGAATTCCCAAAATGAAGCATCCGTTTCTTGTACCTAGACTGAGATATACAGAATCTTGAGGTAAAACAAGAATTGGGTAATGAGCAAGATTGATTCTTGAAACTTCTTAAAGATTCAGAATTTCCAATATGGGGTTTCCATTTCTTGTGAGTAACTAATAATCTGTCATTTGAAACAAGAGGTAAAGATGCCATTTTTCTACAATATGCACATGAGCTGTTCCATGAAACTTGGAAAGAACCTGAACCCAACACTAAAGATTAATAATATACCTGGTTTTGATACTGAAGCTGGAGACATTTTAGGGATTTAGCATTGTAGAGCAACTTTGAGAGGGAAGATAAGAGAAGATTTTGGGGTTTTCAAAAATTATTCTGCACTGAGAGGATGAGAGGGTATAAGGTGAACCAAAATCTTGGGATCTTTTGATATTTTCAGAATTTTATTCAATATGGGAATTTTGGGTCATTTTTAGTAGTTTTTTTTTTCTTAAATTCATGCTCTTTAATGTTGTTCTTAGTATTTTAAGTAGCAAAAAATTAATTGAAAATATTTTTGATATCAGAAGAAGAAAAAATCTGCGGGGCGAACATTTTTATTTTTGTGTTATAATATAACACAGATTAGGTTTTATAAAACATAGCAAATTATGCTTCTTAATTTATGTCGAATTTATGTTATTAGATGCATAGGTTCAAATTCAACTTAAAAATTATGTGTTACAAAGTATACTTGGATTTAGAGATTTTACGTCGATAGAAGTATAGGTTTGCCTTATTCGGTTCAATGAATTTTCATTGAATGAATAACAAGATAAAAATTAAAGATCATTTCAAAATAAAAAGGGTATTCATGCAGAAACTTATATTTTCAACGGAAGAGCATAAATATCAAATTTTGAGACCATTATTTTATCAGTTGTAGACAGAGTTAATTGTTTTTTCGAATACACCATTTTGGGACCGCTTCAAATAAAGTTACAAAAATTTGTGTGTGAAATTTAGAAAATTTTGGACAATCTTTATTTGAAGTGTGTTCTTGTCAAAGCCAAACATCACACTTCTTATTGAAGTTAGTTTTAGCAAAGTCAAATTTTGGATATTTTTTATTGAAGTTGTGGTCTTGACATGGTCAAATTTCAGCCATATATTGACCTGCCAAATAGCTTTAGATTTCCTTGAAATTATGATCTAAGTAAGGCCAAATTTGAGATACCTTTTAGGTCAATTTATATAGATAATGTACTATATAGCCTTAATTATATTATAAAATAAAGTTAATATATTAACTCTTGAATAGCAAAACTAGAGAAGAATAGATGGAATAATATGACAAGAACAAAGAAAACAGAAACAAAAATAGTTGAAGAGAGATATAGGAAATATGAATTAGTAACTTATTCTTGTTGTGTGTATTTTTTACATTATTAATAATGTCCTTTAATAAGCATTATGACTTGGAGTAGTTATAATGCTACAGTAATTGTCACGCCCCGAGCCTACACCCAGGATGTGGCCGGTACTCGAGAACCGTTGCTTGTCCCCAAGCAAATCCTTGATCTGGCTGACTACTTAGCAGAAGACTTACTCAAGCCGATAGGAAACTTTAAATGCATAATTAAAATCAACTCAATTAAATGTCTAAAAATACTTAATAAGGTATAAGTAATAGTTTTCAAGATCTCAAAATAGAAAGGAACACACTGAGAGACTCGTCAACTCTAACTATCTATGAAGCCTCTATTACTCAAGATGGATGTCAAGATAAGACCCACGACACCTTAAGACAACTGACTAGAAAATAAATGTGAAGTCCCCCGGAATGCAAGGAGGTTCACCTAAGCTATCTGAAGTGCAAAGTGATCTCAACGAAAAGCATGTTGATGATCTTAAACCCTGTATCTGCATCACAATAAGATGCAGGTCGAATAACATCAGTACATTGAATGTACAAGTATGTAATATAGCTGAATAAAAAATAACTAAATGAAAGGACCCCAATAGATATAGATATATACTCAACTGAATGTAAAGAAATAAAAGAGTGAAATCATTAAAACTTTACCAAAATACTTACTCATCTCAGAACTCAACATATTAAGTGATAAAATAAAAATTCACTTTTAACTCTGTTTGGGAGATTCTCTAACTGACAACCATCACTATAAGCTATGTTATGATACAACGTATCGCTCACGCTACCAGAACTGTCATATACTGTGTCGGGATATAGAACCTCTTAACTAAGTGGATCCACCAAGCAATAAGAATTCATCTAAAAGGTATGATCCTTTACCCATGTTGGCAAGACATGGTTTATGAGGATTTTGAGTTGTCTGAACTCATCCCCATATCGGTGCTCAATACTTCCAATAATATATATGATCATGCTCAAATGTATAAAACATACTCTTTCTCTGGTTTGAGATAATTACTCAAAGTATCCTCTTAAAAGAGGTAACTGCTCTGAAATACCCTGAACTCAAACTCTTTTTAGAAATCAAAGTTTCTCTTTTCTCAATATAAAAATGTTACATTTGGAAATACTTAGTTCCCTTTTATTCTTTCTAAATCATGTATGAAACTCTTCTCAAAACTCGTCTCTGTTTTTCGGAAAATTAGTTTAAGATCATTGGTTAAAAAGGGTTCTCAACAATAACTACATAAAGACTCTTAAATTTTTCTCTTAAACTCACTTTAGTTTTGAATGTGCATTAAGACACATGATTAGGTTATGCAGAAATTTTCAAAGGTACATGGAGCCTATAGGAGCTACTACAGAGAAGGGGAATGTGGCCACAACTTAAAGGAACATGTCCGAATGAAACAAAGAAGGAATCGGCCCAGGCAACCCCTGGCGCACTACTAGCGCGGGGCGCCAGGCCCCAAACTTCAAAAGCAGACTTAGGGCTGTCACGACCCAGGGTACCCCCTAGATGTAACAAGGAACATAGAACCCCGAAAGGCTCCATGTAAGCCACTTAGCATATCACAACATAAGATAATAGAAAAGTGCGTAAATTTAAAATATTTTTTTAAATACAATCGAAGTCTCATAAAACGAAGCAGAAGTCTATTACATTTGTATCAAACCATCTAATACTTGAAAAGAGTTAGGGACACAATTCATACACTATCTAAACATAAAGAAAGACATAAAAGAACATAGTGGTCAAATCCTCGATGGTATGAGGACTCACCAAGTCTTTGCTTGCTTGCTTCTACTAAGAACCTATCCACAAAAATGGAACTCAATATCGCCGAACCCTACATTTAATAAGAATGTAGGAAAAAATATGTGTTAGTCCAATAATGTACTAAATATGATGGCTAGCACAAATCATCAACATAAGTATATAAGAGGCATTAGTCCACATAAGACATATACCATAATCATAAGAGACAATAACATAAGTCATAAGTATAAGAGATATCATCATAGAACATAGGAAATAAGCATGGGAGATAACAACATAGTCACAGGCATAATCAATGCATCTAATTTAACATAACATAAGAGAAATACTTCATAAGCCACCTCAAGGCAAGCTTGTGCAATGCATGCATAAGATCCCATAATCCCATAGTTAGGATGAGAGGGTATAAGGTGAACCAAAATCTTGAGATCCTTTGATATTTTCAGAATTTTATTCAATATGGGAATTTTGGATCATTTTTAGTAAATTTCTTTTCTTAAATTCATGCTCTTTAATTTTGTTCTTAGTATCTTAAGTAGCAAAAAAATAATTGAAAATATTTGTGATATCAGAAGAAGAAAAATTCTACAGGGTGAAATTTTTTATTTTTGTATTATAATATAACACAGATTAGATTTTATAAAACATAACAAATTATGCTTCTTAATTTATGTCGAATTTATGGCATTAGATGCATAGGTTCAAATTCAATCTAAAAAATATGTCTTACAGAGTATACTTAGATTTAGAGATTTTACGTAGATTGAAGTATAAGTTTGCCTTATTCGGTTCGTAACTCATAGGCTATGTTTTACAAGGCATAATTTAATTCCTAGTGAGCTTATGTTGATATTGGCATAAGTTTCATAAGTTCATTTTAGAATTAACAAAGTCATACTTTATGAGATATAACTTATTCAATTGATTTTTTCTTAACTAGGTAAAAAAAATATTCTAAACTTATGTTAGACAAGGCAAACATTTTTATAAACTTATGTCTTGTGAAATTATGTCATAATTAAAGATATTTTCACCCGTGAATTTTCATTGAATGAATAACAAGATAAAAATTAAAGATCATATCAAAATAAAGGATATTCATGCAAAAACGTATATTTTCAACAAAAGAGCATAAATATCAATTTTTGGGACAATTATTTTATCAGCCGTAGATAGAGTTAATTGTTTTTTCGAATACACCATTTTGGGACCACTTCAAACACATGATACTGAAGTTAAAAAAAATTGTGTGTGAAAGTTAGAAAATTTTGGACAATCTTTATTTGAAGTGTGTTCTTGTTTAAGCCAAACATCACACTTCTTATTGAAGTTGTTTTAGCAAGGTCAAAATTTGGATATTTTTATTGAAGTTGTGGTCTTGACATGGTCAAATTTCAGCCATATATTGACCTGCCAAATAGCTTTAGATTTCTTTTTACTGAAATTATGATCTAATAAAGCCAAATTTTAGTACTTTTTAGGTCAATTTATATTGATAATGTACTATATTGCCTTAATTATGTTATAAAATAAAGATAATATATTAAAACTTGAATAGAAAAACTAGAGAAGAGATGGAATAATATGACAAGAACAAAGAAAAGAGAAACAACAATAGTAGAAGAAGAGAGATATAGGAAATAGGAAGTAGTAACTTATTCTTTTTGTGTGTATTTTTACATTATTATCAATGTCCTTTGATAAGCATTATGACTTGGAGTAGTCATAATGCTATAGTAATAAGGTGAGGTCATCCATGACATCTACCAAATAATCTACTCCCTTCGTTTCACAAAGAATGACCTAGTTTGACTTGGACCAGAGTTTAAGAAAATAAAGAAGACTTTTGAATCTTGTGGTCCTAAATTTAAGTTATGTCAAATATACAAAATGCCCTTTAATCTTGTGGCCTTAAACATGCCACGTGGAAAGCTAAAATTAAAATGTTACCAAAAAAAGAAAGAGGTCATTCTTTTTTAAACAGACTAAAAAGGAACGAAGATCATTCTTTTTGAAACGGAGGGAGTAGTTACAACACTCTCCCTTGGATGTCTATGTATACAAAAAAGAAATGCATAGTCATTCATAATACACATTATTTGTTGCATCATTACAAGCTTCTTGTAAAAACCTACTTGTAAGTTGATTGTAGAAACCTACTTGTAGAGATATATGTAAGTTGCTTATAAAAACCTTTTTGTGTAAGCTTCTTATAGGAAAATCCTTGTGAAGTTGTTTGTAAGTTACTTAGGAATTTGTTTGTAAGTTGCGTATGGTACTTGCTTGCGGAGCTGTGTAATTGACATTCACAATATGATGTATTAATTAATAATCATTGGATTTCATCCATAGATAATGTGCCTCGTTAAAACCTAGCTAGGAAAAACTCTATGGACAAAAGTTCTAGTGAAAAAAAGAGAGTACACGTATCTAGTTGATTGATAATGTTTCTTTGAAATAAAAAAATATTAAAATTGCCTCTTCCTCTTTTTTCAAAAGCTATCAATTTATTATAGGAACTTCCAATTATGTCAACAAATAATTATATATATATACGCATTGAAAGTTGCCTCATTTAAAACCTTACTAGAAAAATCCAGTAGGAAAAAATCTCGGCTAAGGGTAAAAGAGTGTGACGCTATGACGATTTGAGCCTACACCCTAGACGTGGCCGACACTCGAGAATCATTGTTGGTCCCCAAACTAACCCTCATCCCGACTGACTACAAGCGGAATACTAACTCAAGCATATATAAGCATCAAACTAAAAGAAACATTTAAAAACAGTTTACTGAATCTTTAAACTTTTCTGAATAAGCTAATTAGGAAACATAAGTTTAAATAAAACATCTTAAAACTGAAAGACTCTATAAAATTGTCTATCTATGAAGCCTCTACTATATATAGACGAGTGACGGGAGAAGACCCGGTACTACTCAAAACAACTGATTAGAAAATAAATGTGAAGTCTATCGGATGAAAGGAGGCTCACCTAAGCTATCTAAAGTGCAAAGTGATCTCAACGAAATGTCTGTTGATCATCATAAGAACCTGTATCTGCATCATTAAAAGATGGAGGTCGAATGACATCAGTACATTGAATGTACGAGTAAGTAATATGACTGAATAAACAAATAACTAAACTGAATGACTGAAGAAAGAAATTAACTCAACTGAATCAATACATGAACATGAAGTGGAAACCATTTAAGCTTTACAATTAATTAATATGAAAATAATATATTTTACTTTGTGGGGAATTTCTCTAATCGACAACCATTACTATGAGTCCAGCAATGATATAATGTTTCACCCACGTTGAAATGGTCATCCTATACCTTGTCGGGGTATAAGATGATATTGTCGCATGAAGAATTAGTGTTATCTTATTCTACGTTGGCTACGTAGTTTTATGGGACTTCTGACCTATAAAAGACTCTAACCAATTCGGTGCTTGATACTACTCCCAAAATAATCAATTATAACTTTATGCTCAATTCACCCTTTATAAAGAAATGGACTATTACTTTACTTTACTTTTCACTTTGTTCAATCACCCTTCACAAAGAAAGTGACTATTACTTTACTGAAGTACTTTTCAAAAACATCAAACATACTTATTTATGAAACCATTTGACTCTTTCTCAAAATACTCTGTTCAAAACTTGCATTTAAAACACATGCTTATGGAATTATCGTTCAAGTCCAAGATCAACATATAAAAACTGAAAACTCTTATACTTTTCTGAAACTCTTCTTTACTTTCTAAAAAAATTAGTTTAAAACAATTGTTTATTATGATTTGATCATTGATGACTCAAAAAGTCATACTGCACAAACATTAACGACATATCTAGATGTCATATATAGTGCTTACACATTGATGGCATACTCGACTGTTATACTAATCAGGAATTATAGTTCTCTTCTCAATATAACAAAATGATATGTTTGGGACTACTTAGTTCCCTTATACTCCTTCTCAAACTCCTCTTTACTTTCTCATAAACTCAGCTTAAACAATAATATTTTGTTTAAAATATTCTCAATAAGAATTCAATGAATACTCAAGAATAGGGTTCGTGTTGAAATATAAACATAAACGACTCAACTCAATAAAACTCTTGAACTTTTTTCTTAAACTCACTTTAGTTTTGAACATGCATTAATACTTGTGAATTGTGATTAAGATATTCCAGAATTTTCAAAGGTAAATGGAGCCTATAGGAGCTAATAATAAGAAGGGAAACATAGGCACAACTTAAAGGAACATGCACTGGATGAAACAAAGAAAAGAATTAGCCCAGCAAACCCTGGCCCACTGCTGGCGCAGGGCACAAGCCCCCAAAGTACTAGGGCTGGGTTTGGGCGTACTGCTGGCGTTCCACCCCAGCCCTTCCCTAGCAACTTCGATGAAGTTTTTTGATGAAATTCAAGCTTCAAACTAGTTTAAAATTGGGATATTTCTCCTAAACTCTTCTTGTTTCTCAACCCAAATCCAATACATGAAAACTTTTATATGATTCCTTTTTAAACATCACTTTACCAATCCATAGGGTTCATGTGATTCTATGCATGAACGACATTACAAGATTCTAAAGAGAACAAGGAAATCAAACTTCACTTGTTAAAAGAATGAAATTCAATACCAAGAATCATGGATGGATCCTTCAGATGTAAGAATTTCTTGACTAAATTTAGATGTAGGGTGTGAGGACGAACAAGTCCAACACTGTGAGAAGCCTTACATACCTGGAATGTTCTTAGCGAAAATCAATAATTCTTGAAGGACGCTTGTAAACCTAGTTTTTGTCTTCTTGAAATCTCGCTCGAATTTCTCTAAGTGTTTAGAAACGTGAAAAAGTGATCTAAAACTGATAAGACCCTTATTTAGGTGAAGAAAAACATGCTAGGCCTAGTAGGAAAATAAAAAGACCAAAATACCTTTCTAGAAACGAATGAGATGCCTTAGATAGAAAAGCTTAACTTAAACAGGCTTAACTTTTTACTCTGAGATAAAATTAAGCACATTTGGCTGCGTTGGAAAGAGGACCCAAAGACCTTTAATTTGATAGTCAATAGGTCACCCAATTTTATATGTGCTAAGAGATATGATTGTTTGAAGTTGACCCAAGTAAAATCTCATATTGAAACTCAATCGGTAAGAAAGCTTTCAACTCAACTTTGTGCTAGGGGATTCTAGTGACCTTCATTCATATCAAAAATCATTTCCAAACTACAAAACTTTATCTTAACATCTAATAACAATCAAGAATCACTATGTGCAATCTTATTCACCAATGAAAAATATTTTGAGCCTTAACTTAGAAATTTTTGGGGTTGATCATCTCCCACTTCTACTCCGGGAGTTCTATATTCTGAGCCATACCACCAGGCCTTAGATGCTCTACTTTAACTTGTTGGCAATTCGGACACTTAGCAACAAACTCTGCATTGGCCTTCTTCATACTACTCCACCAATAAACTTATCTCAAGTCTCGATACATTTTTGTGGAACCCGAATGGATTAAATATCTGGAGCTATTACCTTCTTCCATGATCCTCTCTTGGAGTTCATCCACCCTTGGTACACACAACATACCTTGATACCTCAATACTCTATCTTCCCCTTGTTCAAAAGCCATTAGTTTTCTCTTATGAATATTTGCCTTCAATTCAAGAAAAATAGGATCTTGGTCTTGCTTCTCTTTAACTTCAGACACTAATGATGATTCAGCCCCATTCATCACCACTACTCCTCCTTCTGTGGAATCCATTGGTCGAACTCCTAAGCGTGCAAGTCTGTGCACATCTTTTGCTAACTCTCTCTTATCTTCCTCAAAATGGGTGGTACTACCTATAGACAACCTTTTCAAGGCACCGACAACAACATTAGCCTTACCTGGGTGATAAATAATACTCATGTCATAATCCTTGAGTAATTATAACAACCTCATTTGTTTGAGATTAAGCTCTTTTTGAGTAAACACATACTGAAGACTCTTGTGGTCGGTGAACATATCCACATGAACACCATAAAGATAATGACACTATATTTTCAAACCAAATACTATAGCAGCCAATTCTAGATCATGGGTTGGGTAATTCTTCTCATGAACTTTCAACTGTCGGGAGGCATAAGTTATAACCTTGCCATTCTACATTAGCACACAACCCAAACCAACTTTAGACGCATCACAATATACAACAAAGCTTTGCGTACCATCTGGTAAGGTCAATACTGGGGCAGTAGTCAACCTCTTTTCCAATTCTTGAAAACTTTTCTCACAAGCTTCAGACCATTAAAACTTCACTGTTTTCTGAGTTAACTTGGTTAAAGGGGATGAAATAGACGAGAACCCCTCTATGAACCTTTTATAATATCCAGCCAACCCCAAGAAACTCCTAATATCAGTTGGAGATGTGGGTCTAGGCCAATTCTGAACTGCCTCTATTTTCTGGGTATCAACTTTAATTCCCTCTCCAGAAACAGTGTGTGGCCTAAGAATGCCACAGACTCAAGCCAAAACTCACACTTAGAGAACTTGGCATATAACTCTCTATCCTTTAAAGTTTGGAGAACTATTCTGAGGTGACCAACACGATCTTCTTTAGTCCTTGAATAGATTAGTATGTCATCAATGAATATGATAACAAACATATCTAAATAAGGTTTGAATACTCTATTCATAAGGTCCAAGAATACTGCAGGCGCATTGGTCAAACCAAAGGACATAACTAGGAACTCAGAATGACCATAACGGGTCCTGAATGTTGTCTTTGGAATATCACATTCCCTTACCCTTAACTAATGGTAGCCTGATATGAGGTCTATCTTAGAGAAATAGGTAGCACCATGAAGCTGATCGAAAATATCATTAATTCTCGGAAGAGGATACTTATTCTTGATGGTAACCTTGTTCTGCGGTAATCTATACACATCCTAAGGGAGCCATCTTTCTTTCACACAAATAAGACCGAAGCACCCCAAGGTAAGACACTTGGTCGAATGAAACCTTTATCTAGGAGGTCTTTCAACTGATCATTCAACTCTTTTAATTCTGCTCATGCCATTCTGTATGGCGGAATAGATATAGGACGGGTATCTCGAAGAGTGTCTATACCGAAGTCTATTTGTCTCTCAAGAGGTACTACTCCGAGAAGATCATCAGGAAAGACTTCTGGAAACTCTTTTATTACTGAAACTGACTGAATAAGAGGTATCTCAACACCAGAGTCATTAACTCGGACTAAGTGATATACACACCCCTTGGAAACTAACTTTCTCTCCTTAAGGTACGAAATGAAACGACCCTTAGGCACTGTTGAACTGCTACTCCACTCTATAACTGGCTCATTAGGAATTTGAAACCTAACAACTCGAGTTCTACAATCAATAGAGGCATAACAGGAATGAAGCCAGTCCATACCAAGAATGACATAAAAAACTACCATGTCTAACTTGACTAAATCAGCCATGGTGTTCTTTTGATTGATGGAAATGACAAAATAATGATATACTCGCTCAACTAGAATAAACTCCTCAACATGTGTAGAAACACAAAAGGGCTCACAAAGCTTCTCAGGGAGGACATCAAAATTCATTGCAACATAATGAGTCACAAAAGATAAACTTGCTCATGGGTTTAGAAAAGCATAAACATCAAGAGTAAAGACTTTGATCATACCAGTGACAACATCTGGAGAATTCTCTTCCTCTTGACGACTAGTGATCGCATAAAGGCGGTTTGCTCCTCCGCTAGTACTGAAAGTAGCTCCTTTAGGTACAACTCTGTCTGGTGGAGCAACTGATAAAGATTGGGCTTTATTGCCTTGATTCCCATTACCTTGCCGGTTCTTGGGGCACTCTTTCATGAAGTGACCCTCTTGTCCATACTTGAAGCAACATGTGAAGCCATTATGACACTTACCTGCGTGGTTCCTACCACACTTAGCACATGTAGGAGCCCATGCACCTCTTTGTGCCACACTACCCTGAGACTGTTCAGGTCTAGCTCTGAAGTTCTGCGAATTTTGACCATTATACTTACCTTTGTTTATGGGTGTAAGTGCACTAGTAGATGATGGAGCAGGTCCCTTTTGCTTTTGCTAAAAGGACGAACGGTTTATATTACTCCTTTGCTGCCTGGACTCACTCCCTGTCTTAGCTTTCTTGTTTCTAAATTCCTCTCTATCCCTTAGCTTCTCTTCCTCAACCTGCTGCACATAAACCATCAACCTTGCTATATCCATGTCACATATTAGCATCACAACCTTACCTTCCTTACTCGACAGACGAGATAGCCCAACAACAAACAAACTCATCCTACTCCTCATATTCACAACCATCTCCGGAGCATATCGAGAAAGTTGGGTAAACTTCAAACCATACTCATGAACACTTAGAGAATCCTACTTAAGGGTAGTGAATTCCTGTACCTTGGCTTCTCTCAGTTCACGGGAGGAAGAAACGCCCCAAGAAAGCCTCCTCAAACATAGCCCAAGTAAGAATTGGTGCACCCTCAGCTCTACCCTTCTTCCATTGGTCAAACCAAGTCTTAGCAACATTCTTCAGCTGATATGCAGCTAGTTCAACTCGCTCATCATCGGTAACGTGCATAACTTCAAATGCCCTTTGTAGCTCCTCAATAAAGTTCTATGGATCCTCAGTAGTGCTTAAACTAGTGAAACTTGGAGGATTCATCCTCAAGAACTCTCAGATCCTCGAAGTATCAGCCACTTCTTGTCTAGCTCTTATTTTTTGCCTAACCTGGTTAGTCACAGCTTGGCTCAACATTAGAATCGCTTCCCTGAACTCAACATTCGTGACTTCTCCTTGGGGTTGCACTTCAGGTTCATTAGGTACCCCTAGCTCCTTAACGTTCCTCCTAGCAGGACGACCTCGAAAAGATCTTCGTGGAGGCATGATCTGAAAGACACGTGCAAACACGAGTTAGAAGAAAATTTTTAGAGATCAAACTCTAATGCACGAAATGAGTGTGAAAGAAGTGAGAAAATTCCCTAAGCGTCGTAGTCTCCTAATTATAGATGTGGTGCGCTTCACACCAAAAACTAGGACTCTACAAGCACGACTTTATAGACTCCCTACGACTCTTGAACTCTGAGCTCTCATACCAAGTTTGTCACTCCCTGAGCCAACACCCCGGATGTGGCTGGGAGTCGAGAACCATTGCTGGCCCTAACCAAACCCTTGGCCTGGCTTACTTACTCAGCGGAAGACTTAAAAGCATTAATAAAAGGATTCAACTCATCTCTACTCAACTGTTTAATAAAATAACTTAGAACGTTTAAAGGTCAAACATTCAACTTGGCCAAAATGGCAACCTAAGTCTTAACATAAGAAATAACAATGTAAAGACAACTGAACTACTAACAGTCTATGAAGCCTCTAAAACAAAGAGGGATGTCGCGATAAGAACCCCAATAATCCTAATAACTAAAGTACTAAAATAATGTAAAAGGAGCCCTTTGGAAAGCAAATAGGCTCACCAATTGACTCTGAGTGCTCAACTGGATCAACGAGGCATTGGATGTTGATCCTGGTTACCTGTGACAACATCATAAAATGATACAGGCCAAATGGTATCAGCACATTGAATGTACAAGTATGCGAGGGGAATACTAAACAAGACATAAGCTTGAAAGGAATCTAAAAATAACACTTACCTTGACTTTACTCAACTCATAAATAACTCAACTCAAATGCAAAGTAAAAAACAATAATGGTGCAGTTGTACAAAGCATTTAAAATAGGAGGTAGCAACTCAATTTGTTAAAGAAATGCAATAACAACTCAGTTTACATGTAAAGTAATATAATACTGTGGGAGTTTCTCTAACCGACAACCACCACTATGAGCCTAAGTGATGATACAACGTCTTACCCACGCTCCCAGAACTGTCCTATACTTTGCCATCATATAGAACACATTAACTAAGTGGATCCACTAGTCTATGCTAAAAAGCACTAAGGAATCATCTACAAAGTATGATCCTTTCTACCCATGATGGCTACATGGTTTATGGAGACTTGAGTTATTATGAACTCGCATCCCTATATTAGTGCTCAATACTACTCCCAAACCCAAAATATACTCAGCTCATATGTTTTTAAAACAAAACTCTTTCCTTGGTTTGAGATAATTACTCAAAAGTTAGCTTAAAAGCTCTCTTGGAAATCAGTGTTTTTTTTCTAGCTTAAATGTGAAAACATTTTAAATCTTAGGAATACTTAGTTCCCATATAATCTTTGAAGAAATGAACTTTACTCTTACTCTTTACTCAACTCAAATTTTAAGTCTTAAAACAAAGTTAAAACATTTGTAAAGGACTTTTGGAAAACTATATGAACTTCTCTTAACATAAATCTTAACCTTTTGACCTGAATCTTAACTTTCCTTGAATTGAAGTATGGATTCAAGGCTTATGATCTCATGTTAATGATGATTTCATGATGTTTAGACATACCTTAGAGTATAGAAATCAACTAGAAAACATAGGTACGTTGATAAGGAACTAGTACGGAAAGAAGGGGGAAAAATAGGAAGAACTGGAGTCCTTGGCGCTCTGAGAGGGCGCCAGAGATCAAACTTCAGAACTGAAGTTGTGGTGCTCTGGCTGGCACGTCGCCCCAGAGCCCAAACTTCAGACACTAAAGTGGGGTGCTCTGGCTGGCGCGATACCCCAGACCTCTGCCCAGAAATCTCCGATTTTTCTCTTTCGTTTTTCAACTCTAAACCCTCTAATTTCACTTGGTTCTTTACCCAAACACTTAGAATCAACTATATCATCAATATATGTAAGATTCTACTCGAAAACACACCTCAAATCAGGAATCAAACTCAATAAACTTCAACATAAAAAACCCACAAGATTTTAAACGAATTATCATCAAGAACTTGTAATATTTGTTTTCAAAACTACACAACCTCGCTGAATTGAATCATGATTGGCGTGTGGGTGAACTAACCCAACGCTATGTGATATCACACACCTCGTAGGATTGAATCCTTGGCGAAATCCACAAACAAAATTGCACGATCTTGACGAATCTTGCCTTTTCTTCTCCTTTCTCCTCTTTTCTCTTTCCTCCAAGACCTTGCGTGAATCTCCAATTGTTTCAACTGATATAATTCTGATTAAAATCCAATTAAACTCTTAAAAATGAAATAAAATAATTGGGTAAGTAAAAGACCAAACTACCCTTCCAAAATCCGAATTAGACTCTCCTTATTTGAACAACCCAACTTTGAATGGGCATATCTCACTCATACAAATGTGGAATCGTGCAAACTTGGTGGCTTTGGAAAGATAATTCCAAGATCTTTCCTATGGTATCTGGAAGCACACCTAACTCATCCTGAGATTGGAGTTATGGTCGTTTGAATTTGACAAAAAAAAACTCAAACTTAACCAATTTTCCAAATTTTTCATGCTTTCCTAAAATGACTCTTTCCAATTCTAACTCTTTCTAGTTTTTTCAAATAGTGAGATGTTACACTATAGGTTGAATTATCTCTTATCTTAAGGCCATAAAGACGATATCTAGAGGGTGGTGTAGCACATGTTGAGGAAAAGGGAAGGAATTAACAAAAGATGTTTATCGGCTTGGTCGCTTAGGAGTTAGTCTTACGGAAACATCATAGGGTGGTGTGATAGTCCAGAATAGATCAATACCTTCATTGGTAGTGGAGGTAAAGGAAAAGCAAGACATTGATCATATATTGTTCCAGTTGGAAGGTGTAGTTTATCAGCAGAAAGTAGAGGTTTTTCCCAAGGGGAAGATGGTCGCTTATGTGTTCCTAAGGTGGATGAGTAGGTGAAGCAACCTTGATTGGGCTAGATTTGGTTTATGAGGCTATGGGAAAAATTTCAGCTCGTCAGAAATAGACTTAAGACAGAAGTCTTATGCATATGTAAGCAGAGGAACTTAGAGTTCAGGATAGATGATTGGGTTTTTCCTGAAAGTATCACATATAAAGGGGGTGATGAGATTTGACAAGCTTGGAGAAGTCAGTCTGTAGAGAGGGCTACTTGGGAAGCAAAAGCAGACATGAAGGCCACGTATCCTCATCTCATTCCTTCCAATTTCGTTTTAGCTTGAGATAATAGTTCCTCTCCAGTCTCTCAGTTTACTCGTGTGTAAATTCAGTCTTAGTACCTTGTTCCTCCAATTTTTTTTGCTTTTTCAGCATATTTGCATGTTCTTGGAACTTAGTTCAGTTCGATATCAATTTCTAATACTTAGTGATAGGGATTACAACTCCTTCCCTCCATACCCAACAAATTTAGACTTCATTCGAGGACGAATGTTCCCAAGGGGGAGATAATGTACCACATCGGATCTCAAATGAAGAAAATCCTAGTTTTCACAAAATCTTGTGCCAGTACCAACGGAACCACCCATGGACCATAGGTAGGACCATGGACTGTAGGTGGGGTTTCGCCGTTAAGGCCCAAATCTTTATAGTCTCTGATCCCACCCACGGTCGACCATTATGGTCCGTTGTTGGACCTACAGACCGTAGGTGAGGGTCAACAGCCAGTTAGAGGGAAATTGTTGTTAGGTCAACTTCAAACAGTCATAACTCTTAGCTCGAAAGGAAGTAGGTGGCCCATGACCCATGGCCCATCAAATGAAATATAATTGAATCCTCTTTCCAACGCAATCGAGTTTGCTAAAATTTCATCTCTGAGTAAAAATTTATGTTCGTTTTAGTGAAGCCCTGTCAGGTAGATCATGAACGATGAACCCAAACAATGGTTGGTAGTCCAAACGATGGACTGTCGTTTCCTCCATGGATGGGATTCGTCAGAATTAAGTCAGGGTCATTTTGGTCCTTTACCTTATGCGTTCGGCACTTAAACTACGTCGTTTGATGCCTAAACTATGCCGTTTTACTCTGTTTAAGCCTAATAGCTTAGTCAGACATACCCATAACATTTATTCTCTAAATATCACCAAGCCTAGAACAAAAAAGAAGAGAAAAGAGGCGACCCAACCCTTCCAAGAACGCAATAGGTTTTCTTCAGTTCCAGCCCCGAAATCAAAACATTTCTCTGTGAGATTCATCACCAGGTATGTGGGATTTCACTAGTGGGTTCCTTTCATGCACTAGGTCCCTAGAATTCAGTCAAATTCTTGACTCCCTTTGTCTTGTTTAGACCTAGGGTTTCTAGAACTTTAGAAAATTGTTGCGACTTAGCTGTTATAGTGTCCTTAATATGATTATCATGTTTTCATAACATTGTTGCTTAGTTCCTTGCATGAAACTCAGAACCCTAGTTGTGTAGATTCTTTTACCTTATGAATTACACTTGCTAGGTCAGTTTAAACAGAGATACATGCTCCAGTTAAGAATGTTTCATTGTTAGTGTTTAAATGTTGCATTCTCAGATTTGCATGTCAAAACATTGAGCTATCTAGTATTTCAGTTTTGTTGTGTCATACACGTTCCAATTGGGAGTAAGCTTAGACCGAGTTGGACTAGGGTTCAGCGTACCCTCATAATCCCAGAACTACGTGCCCCCATAGGTTAAGTCCCCTCTGTGGGCCTCAGTTTTAGTGATCACACCATTCATGTCATTATACCCCTTACAAGGTATGTTGGGTCCTCTAGATATGGGGGTATACATCGAACAATTATGCCTTTATACCCCTTGCAAGGTATATTGGGTCCTCTCGATGGGGCATATACATCGGACTCCACGTTCAGCTCACGTGGTTTTATGTAGGTCAATAGTAGCTTCCACAGTCAGACTCTAGTGCATTTGGCCAGGATTTCAGTTATACTTGAGTATTCCGTTTTAACATGTTATGTACTTGGTCATTGCATTCAGTTCAGTTCTTTTTAGTATATATCAATACTTCCATTATGTTCAGATTATATTATTTTTTTTCAGTATGTTTTGTTTAGCTTATATGTTTTGTTCAGCTTTTATCCTATCTTGCATGTTCCGTACCTTCCAAGTACTGACACATACTCTGCGCTACATTTTTTCATGATATAGGTTCAGGTCCTCAACATTTACATCACGCATAGATCGATTCTCGATCCACATTCAGCAGCTTCAGTGGTGAGTCCTCATACTTTGAGGATGATAGACATATTTTCAGATTTAGACTTTCATTTCAGTTTTAGTTTTGTTAGGGTTAGATGGGGACATGTCCCAACAACTCTAGTCAGATAGAGGCATTTTCAAACATAGTTTTAGATTTAGCTTTAGCATTTGAGTGATTGTTCAGTATCACTAAACTCTTAGAATTTTATATATATACAGACCAGTATTGGGTATTCCCCATCATTCAGTTATCTCATGAAATAGCTTTCGCATTAGTTCATCTTTTCATAGATATGTCTAGTTTGCTTATGATATGCCATCTCAGGGTTAGCTTGGGGTCACTCGTGATCCTAGGTCCCGTGTTAACGCCCAGGGGGTAGCCTCGGGGCGTTACAACTACAAGTTGAAATGCTCCTCGAAACATGAGCCTAAACTGCAAGTTACAATGCTCCTTAACATATTAGCCTAAACTATAAGTTGAAATACTCCTCAACGCATGAGCCTAAACTGGAAGTTGAAACACTCATTGACGCACAAGCCTAAATTGAAAGTTGCAACGCTTCTGGATGCATGAGCCTAAACTGCAAGTTGAAACGCTCCTCGATGCACAAACCTAAACTGGAAATTACAATGCTCATCAACGTACGAGCCTACTCTACAAATTACAATGCTCCTTAAAGTACGAGCATACAATGCATGTTACTCCTGGCCCGCAAGAGTATAAATAGTGTACGACCTAAAAAAACTCACCATCTTGAACTATAATATGACTTGACCCTCCTCACCGAGGTACGTAGGTGATTGGATTAGTCACTCTATGCTCAGTCACATGAGTAAAAAAAAGAAGATAAGTTTTTTGCATTACGTGATCATCACAATAGCTCTTTAAAATTACATAGCTAAAACGTGAGTTTAAATGTGTTACAAATGAGCAAAGGAGAAGAGCTAAGCAAGACAAAGTTTTAGTTGACTTCAAAGGCGTATTTGTGAAAATCAGTAAAAGGCTTGGACGTGATTTTTATATATATATTACAGTTCTTGGAGTCCACTTCACAATGAAAAAATTGGCCCGTAAGTCAAGAGGTTTCTACTAAATTATGAATTTTCTACCTTTGTCGCTCAAGGTTGAAATGAAAAAAGACCATCATATTTTGGAGTTGATCAAAGCAGACTTCAAAGGCATATTTGTGAAAATTCATAAAGTCTTTCACCGTGATTTTTACACATATTGTAGTTCTTTAAGTCATATTTCCAATGGAACAAGAAACTCATGATTTAGACACTTCTACTTCGAGTTATGAATTTTCTACTACAGACACACAAAGCTGAAGAGCCTAGTAAGAAAGAATTGTGGGCTTACTTTGAAGGTATGTATGTAAAAATCATTAAATCTTTTGGCCTTGATTTTTATACATAGTGTAGATATTTAAGCCGTCTTTTCAACAGAAAAAGAAAATCATGATTTCAGTACTTCTACTTCGAGTTATGAATGTTTTACCATAGACGTGCAAAGTTGAAGAACCGAGAAAGACAGAATTATGAGCTGACTTCGAAGCAACATCTGTACCAATCCGTAAAGTCTTTGACCGTGATTTTTACACATATGATAGTTTTTTTTATCTCTCTTTCCAATGGAAAAAGAAACTCATGATTTCAGTATTCCTACTTCGATTTATCAATTTTCTACTATGGACGCGCAAAGTTGAAGATCTGAGTAACAAAGAATTGTGAGCTAACTTCAAAGTAATATTTGTATCAATCCATAAAGCCTTTGACCGTGATTTTTACATATATTGTAGTTCTTTGGGTCATTTTTCCAACAAATTAAGAAACTTATGATTTCAACACTCATACTTCGAGTTATGATCTTTTTACTACAGACGCGCAAAGTTGAAGAGCCAAGCAAGATAGACTTATAAGCTAACTTTGAAGTGACAAGTTTATTCCGCCAACGTTGTAAGAAAGGTAAATTCTCCAAGTGGTCTCTCACCAAGTCTCCAATGAAACCTAAAGCAACTGATTGTCTCAAATAACTCCGCAATGAAGGTTTAAGGTGAAGCACCAAATGATTGTTTGTCGAATCCTCAATTGAAAAGGTCAATTTCGCACTAAATTGTTATCTACGAAATCTACAATCAAAAGTGTAGGTACACCATATGTTCCTTTCCAATCACGATCTTCTTGATAAGATATCAAAATTGTTGGCGCTCCTTATTAAACCTGCAAAGAGAAAAATTAAAAAAAAAGTGATGAAGCCCATGATAGTAATTGCCTAAGCTTCTCGATTCTTCAAGGTTGAGTGCTTGGTTGGTCTCAATAACATGAAGGTTCAAATAAGTAGTATGTATTAGTGTCAAACAACACAATGCATGCTTCATTGTGGATATTGCTTCAGATTGGTCTGGTAAATATTGGGTCAGACTTTGACACTAATCATGGTGAACATTGGTTCTACGGACATGAAACTTCAAGTTGTGGCCGTGTTTTTTTTTGAAAGATTTATCCTGTTAGTCTGCCATTTCATGATAAACAATTGTCTCTTTATACATGAAAGAGGACATTGACATGAAAGGATACAAAGAACTAGTAAGGAAATATCTACAAATAAGGAAAACTAATCATGTATATTAAGAAGGAGATATGATGTACACCAAGTATGGAAACATTGGAGATGATGATTTTCAGAATAAGAATATGAGATATTCCTCATACTATGTACAAAAAGAAAATCACAAGATGCCTTTTCCTACTAAAGGAGAAGATTTTTTTTTTGCATCTCTCTACTAAACGAGGAAGATCTTCCTTATATTTTCCCCTTCTATCGATTTCATGATTGACTTATGCTACTTCCCTTTTACAAAATTTAAAAGGTGAAATCTTGGTGGTAAATGGTCACAATAATTTGACTTTGATGAGATTTTAGATGAGTGCAAACAAAAATTCAAGATCGATCTTCATTGTTCAAATTGCAAGACAATCATGCAAAAGACAAGTTAAAATCTCAATCATTTGCCAAAAAGTGAGGAGTCAATCAGAATGATCCAAACTTGTGCCCTTATTCTCTAATTAAGATAAAAATTATATTTGGCCAATACAGTCTTAGCATACCTTTTTTTTTCCTAACGTACAAAAATGATGCTCATCAATGTGATTTGTGACCAATAAGAAATTGGGCCAGACATGAGTTTTCACACAAATTGTTGGCACTAATGATACTTCAAGACTCAACAAGTTTACACTTCGACAAGCCTTGAAGTAGGGGGCATCTGTAGACACACAAGTTTTGTTGGATTTAATTTATATGAAATTTTGATTAAATCTATGTTTATTTAGATTGAATGATTAATTTGGGCTTTACAAAGAAATAAGTCCATTTTTATTAAATTCAAGTCCAAGGTTCATTTTACCTTGAAGCCCAAACCCATGCCACGTGTCACAATCACTAGGCATCCAAGACCAACAAAGTGATGAAACATGTCCAAATGAGGTGGTAGTCCCAGTCAAATGCAACAACTAATCACAGTTCCCCAAGTGTCAAAATGACATCCTTTGAGCAATCATAAGCAACCTTGTTCACCCCTACAACTATAAATAGATTATGGACATGACATTTTAAAGAGCACATTCTAAGAAAATTCTACTACAATCATTGGAGCAAGTGTTGGAGAAAGCTACAACACCAACTACATAGCTCTTTGAAGAGGTGGTTAACAGAGTTCTTATCAGAGATTGACTTGAAATGACTAATTGCTTCCCAATATTCCCGGAGATCAAACACATCTCAAGGAGGTCTACATCATCCTATATTTGAGAAATACGCTACTGACAGCCCTCAAATCACGAAGAAGTTTAGGAGAGAAGAATTAAGAGAACAAAAAAATTGTACTCACAAGATTCATCAATAAAAATCACATTTTCTTTTATTTATTTTGCTTGCAGTTAATTTTTAGTGCTTAAGAAAATTTATTGCGAACAATGTACTATACTCCCCATGATTAAAACATCACTTAATTCTTGTAATGGATGCTTCCCAATCTTATATTTAACTTTTCAAATATTCATAGTAGTTGTATCAATATTTTTTTCTTGTCTCTTGAATATGTTGAGTTCAACTTAATACATCCTTGAAAATCACTTAGTTTTTTTATCTCATCGGCGTAGACAAATTGCTCATTCAACTTGTTTGTAGCAATAACCAAGTGACAAAGATTTTCATGATAGTAAAATTGACTGTCTTGTAGTGTAATATGATATGATAGTATTTCCACATGAAAACAAATATATCTCTTCAGATTAAGCTTTATATAAATCAAATGATTCTCTATAGTTTCATAACCAATAAATCTTGACAAGATTGATTAGATTAAATAAATGGATAAATCAAAATTTGATTCACATTGATATTTTTTATCGATATGAGTAATAAAATTACCATATTATGAATAATAATAGCAGAATACATAAGTGCACCAATTGAACTATGACATAATACTTTGTAACCTTTTTAATGAAATCAAAATTGATCTTTATGTTAAGAGATTTCACAATCATTAAGGTACTATTTAATGGAATCACTTTAAAACCTTTGTAAGTCATTTTAGGAGTTTCATAAAATATTTACTATTTAGCTAGACATGATAGTCACAAGCCGTACTTTATATCTTATGGTTATTATTTGAAATTTCACATAATAATTCATTTGTACCCTTGCTGACATTATATCTTAATATATATATGATGAGTCCACGATTTGGACTCATTTAGGGCTTAATTTTAATATATTTAGTGTCCTCGAATGCATATTTTGTCTCAATAACCGATATAACTCCTTGAATTTTACGTATTTGAACTTAGGGACAGAGCATGGACACTATTGAGCAAAAAGGAACAAGGCAACTGAAAAAACAAAGAAAAGAAGGCTTGAGGATCGCCTAAATCATTGAGCGAATCGCCAAATGGCCTTGGTCTCGCCTAATGTTCTAGTGTGCCAAGCCCTGAAGGAGAAAATCAAGTCGACGATAGAAAGGAACAGTCGGTGAGTCACCGAACAATTCTGCGATGCAGTGCCTTATCGCCCAAAGTTACAGAACCTCAAGGATGCTGAAGGCAAAATAAAAAAAGGTGATACAAATTACCAAAGGGCGGATCACCGAGTGGATCGTCAATCCCAACTAACTGCGCCGACTGAACCTTCGCAGCACACTTTTTGACAACTATAAATACTTGTTTAAATTTTTAACTTAAAGGAGATTATGTGGGGAATCATATTATTATTCAGTTTTTGAAGTTTAGAACTTAGGATTAAGTTTGAGAGACATTTTTCCCATAGCTTTGGAGATTTTGAAAATTCTCATTTTGAAGAAATTGGAAGTTGGTATTGAAGATTCTTCATCTTAGACGTGTGTAAAGACCATATCAATCGTACCCACTTGATGGAAACATTTTTCGATATCGATTTCTATATCTTTACTATGTCTATCTAAAACCCCAATTATTGGGGTGTGATTATGTAAATATGGGTTGAATTTACTGCTGGGTATTGCTAATTGATTATTTATTTGTTGTTTAAAGGTGATTTCGTTCAGTGGTTGTGTTTGAATTTAATGGGGTTGTAGTTGCAAATACAATTTTAACTTTGTGATTTTGGCTTGCTCGAGAGAGGTCGTAAAACCAAAACTACTGAATCGATGGTCTGTGGTTATTGGGTTGTCGTGGGTTCAGTTCGACAGAGTGAATCCTAAACCCTCTCCTACACATTCAGCTCGAGAGAGTGAATGGACTAAGGCGAAGGATGTGCTTCATTGCTGCTTATTGGTGTTTGAGAGAAACCAATTCGATTCGGGGTAAATTATTTGAGAGAAAGTTTACCCCCACTATAGTCTAGCTTAGTTACCAATTTACAACGATTTACTATAAATAACAATTACCCGGTTGTTTACCTTAGCCCATAATCCTATCACATCCCAAGAATCCCCTCTCCATATTTGTATTTTCATTTTTAGTTGTCGTTTTAGTTGATAATTGATTACAAAACCCCCTTTGATACTTGACACTTGTATCAACCTTTAATCTATCATGTTTTTCTTCGTAAATGTTTATAGCTATAATTGACTTGAAAACATTTATGCTTTTCTATTGATTCTCAACTACGAACCGCTCCCTTGGAACTCGATCCCAACTCACTAGTTGGGTTATATTACTACTCACGATCATTGGCACTTGAACTGGAAGTAGTGTCCTGATACGTGAAATCAAAATGGGGCCGCTACCGGGGAGTGGTGTTATTTGAGAATTTCTAGTTAAGTTAAATTGTGTTCTTGTTAGTTATAGTTCTACTTACTTAAGTTTTATTTTTATTTTGCTTGTTTGTGTTGAAAATAGGAAGTATGAATGTGAATGGCAGCAATGGCATCAAATGGGCCATCAAGATGACATCGGAAACCTCAACGATGTCAATGAACCTCATGCTAACGATCCCCACCTCATGGGCGGTATTGGTGCTATTCACTTGCCCCCGGCCGAAGGGAATGCGATGTTCCACATCACGAGTATTATGTTGCAACTCTTGCAACTAAAAGGGCTTTTTAGTGGTTTGGCCCATAAGGATCTCCATGAGAACATTAGAAACTTCGTGGATGTATGCGGACCATTCTCCTTCAAGAATATCTCTCAAGAATCGGTCAAGTTAAGGTTGTTCCCGTTCTCTTTGATGGGAGAAACGTGTAAGTGGCTGGCTGAATTGCCACGTGAATCAATCACGTCGTGGGAGGAGTTGGTTACCACATTTGAAGTGTAAATTTTCCCTCCCTCGAAGATGATGACTCTTTGGGACAACATTCAGAGCTTCAAGCGTCTAGATGGTGAACCAATTCATGAAACTTGGCTGCGATTCAAAAAGTTGGTGTGAAGCCCAACCCATGACTTGCCTGATAACGTGTTGCTGCAATATTCTTACCGGAGTCTTGACTCAGTAAATAAGGGTGCTGCTGACCAACTTTCTCTAGGAGGTTTGATGTAGCAACCTTATGTGATAGTGGCTTAGCTCTTGGATGGCATGACTACCATAAACAGGGCGTGGTATACCCGTGAAGACTAGGTCTACCCTCTCACGTTCAAGTTGACTAAGGAACAGATGGAGAAGGACCAAGAGAGGGACCAGAACATGGCTAAGATCATGACACAACTTGACATTTTATCTAAAAATGTCATGGGAGCTGGTGCTCAAAGTGTCAATGTCGTGGTTGTCGGGTGTGCTAATTCAGATGAGTCAAAGTTTAAGGCCTTGTATAATGAAGAAGTGAATTTCCTAGCCAACCAACGTGGTGGTTATCGTTCAAACTACCCGAGGTAGGGTGGTAACCAAGGTTGGAGTAGGGATAAAGGTTGGAAAGATCGAGATCGTGAATGGAGGGACCATAATCCAAATTGGAAGGATGGGGAGAAGGATAGGTATGTACCTCCCTATGAGCACCAAAAGCCCAAGGATTCGAAAGGTGGTAGGTCTGAGGATATGCTCTCTCGTTTCCTCAACAAAGTTAAAGGGCCAAACAAGATTTTAAAAGAAATGAAAGAAGATGTGTCTACCCTTAGCCAGACCGTCACATCTCATTTAGTGTCGATCAAGCAGTTGGAGACTCAAATGGGTCATATATCGTCTCATCTCAACCCGAGACAGTAGGGGGGTTTGCCTAGTGATACTATGGCTAACCCCAAGAATGAGATTTGAAGGTGGACTTGCATCGTGCCGCGACGTTAACTAAGGCGCTACTTGGGAGGCAACCCAAGTTTTCTTATTTGTTTTCTTTCTTTATTTAGAATAATGGTGTGTTGGTTGTGCAGTTTAACGTGTGGAAAGTGTTCGGAAAGAGGGAAATTGGTGAGAAAAAGGCCCAGTCAGCGACCCTGACCTATACCAACATTGGACTCAAGACAAATTCAAATAAGAGTCTGTAAAACTCTGTGAGCCCAGAAAATTATTGGTGAATCGCCAAACAGGTCGGCGATCTCGATCTATTCCACCATTTGGGCCCCCACCATAACTGGAGGTCCTGTAAAACTTGGCGAGGTAAGTCACCACTTGGCGTGTCGCCGAGTGGTTTGGCTAGCATGACTAACATTGCCAAATGGGGGATAACTGGATGATTTTAAGGCCAAAAGGTTATACTTTTCAAACTCCTTCACTTTCCCTCTCTTTAAAGCTTCACAAACTCACACATGCACGTTATTCTCTATATTGTTGCATTCTCCAAGTGTTTTAGGTATCAATCTGTGCTCGGAATTTAGATTATATTGCCGCCTAGCAATTCAATTTTATCGTTATCAACATTAAAGGTTGGTCTCCGAACGCCAAATTTGTTTTTGCCATTCTGAACTCTTATGCAAATGATCTTATCGTGTTGTCATGTGCTGGGCCTCTCTGATAGGATTAAAATGTTTGAATGCCTATTTTAATTTGAAAATCTTGCCCATATTATTTTGAAATCCCGTAATTTGGTGCATTGAAATAGATTAAATTTTGTGGGGTTGTGCTTGTATGTTATGGGTCTTGTTTGAATTTGAGTTGTGCATGTGTTGATTTTTTGTTTTTGGGGGTTGCAGCGTTGAAATCGAGAAGTGGGTTGAAAATAGGCACGTTGGGTCGTTTGGTGAGTTGGGTCGAGCTCGCCGAACCACTCAGCGGTTCACCTAATGGCCCCATCTCACCTTTAATTTCATGCTTCATTTGATGTTGGATCTGTAACTTTCGGTGAGAAGCTTGAGGTCGCCGATGGCACTCGACGACTCGTTGAAAGTCTTCTTGATTACCTGTTGTCTACATCCCCGAGACCTTTTTGCACTGTAAATTTCGGTAGGCAAGCGCTTGCTCACCGAAATCTATCGGCGATTCACTGAAAGGCCCTTCCCATCACCGAATTGCCATAGCTTTAAAGCCAATCCTTTAGGCAAGCCCGATTTAGCTCGCCAAATCAGCCCGATTTAGCTCGCCAAAAGGATGTCTCATTAGGTGTAGCACAGTTTGAGACATTCTTTTTGAACTGCTGAACTTGAGTTTTACTTGAGGACAAACAAAAGTTTATGTTGGGGGTGTTGATAAGTCCACAATTTCGACTCATTTAAGGCTTAATTTTAATAGATTTAGTGTCCTCGAATGCACATTTTGTCTCAATAACTGATATAACTCCTTGAATTTCAGGTATTTGAACTTAGGGACAAAGCATGGACACTATTGAGAAAAAAGGAACAAGGCAGCTGAAAGAACGAAAAAAGGAAGGCCTGAGGATCGCCTAAATTATTGGGCGAGTTACCGAATGGCCTCGGTCTCGCCTAATGTTTTAGTGTGCCAAGCCTGGAAGGAGAAAATCAAATCGGTGATAGAAAAGAGCAGTCGGTGAGTCGGCGAACAGTTCCGCGATGCAGTGCCTTATCGCCCAAAGTTATAGAACCTCAAGGATGCTGAAGGCAAAAGCAAAAAGGCGATACAAATGACCAAAGAGCTGATCACTGAGTGGATCGGCGATCCCGACTAACTGCGCCGACTGAACCTTTGTAGCACACTTTTTGACAACTATAAATACTTGTTTAAATTTTTAGCTTAAAGGAGATTTTGTGGGGAATCATATTATTATTCACTTTTTGAAGTTTAGAACTTAGAATTGAGTTTGAGAGACATTTTTCCCTTAGCTTTGGAGATTTTGAAAATTCCCAGTTTGAAGAAATTGGAAGTGGGTATTGAAGATTCTTCATCTTAGGCGTGTGTAAAGACCATATCAATAGTACCCACTTGATGGAGACATTTTTCGATATCGATTTCTATCTCTTTACTATGTCTATCTAAAACCCCAATTATTGGGGTGTGATGATGTGAATATGGGTTGAATTTACTATTGGGTATTGCTTATTGATTGTTATTCGCTGTTTAAAGGTGATTTCGTTCAGTGGTTGTGTTTGAATTTAATGGGGTTGTAGTTGCAAATATAATTTTAACTTCAAATTTTTGGCTTGCTCGAGAGAGAGGTCGTAAAACCAAAACTACTGAATCGATGAGCTGTGGTTATTGGGTAGTCGTGGGTTCAGCTCGAGAGAGTGAATCCTAAACCCTCTCCTACACATTCAGCTCGAGAAAGTGAATAGACTAAGGCGAAGGATGTGCTTCATTGCTGCTTATTGGTGTTTGAGAGAAACCAATTCGATTCGGGGTAAATTATTTGAGAGAAAGTTTACCCCCACTATAGTCTAGCTTAGTTACCAATTTACAGCGATTTACTATAAATAACAATTACCCGGTTGTTTACCTTAGCCCATAATCCTATCACATCCCAAGAATCTCGTCTCCATATTTGTATTTTCGTTTTTAATTGTCGTTTTAGTTGATAATTGATTACAAAACCCCCTTTGATACTTGACACTTGTGTCAACCTTTAATTTATCATGTTTTTCTTCGTAAATGTTTATAACTATAATTGACTTGAACACATTTATGCTTTTCTATTGATTCTCAACTACGAAGACTCGACCCCAACTCACTAGTTGGGGTTATATTACTACTCACGATCGTTGGCAGTTGAAATGGAAGTAGTGTCCTGATACGTGAAATCTATGAACTATAAGTTCAGTGCATTACTTTTTCAAGTGAAATAAAATATATTAGAATTACATATTTTCTTTGGCCAATAATTTATATGTCAATGCTCTTTGACAAATTTAAGATCAAAATCCTCGTTACTCTTATAATTTTGAGTGCTACATTATATTAAAGATATCGTTGACGATCATTCGTAATCGATTCTAATATTATATAAATTATCAAGATCTCTTTATTTTTCATCATTTTCAGGTACCTGAATCTTTGCCAAGGTTTTATGAAGTGTTATGTCAAGGTGCTCTTTCTAAAGCATTTGCCTCATTATTATGGCCATCTTGTTCATATGCTCCTATTCTTCATCTAGAAGTTTTATCTTTCGAATCGATCAAGCTAATACGCTTTAGGCATTCCATAAATTTTGTTTATAAAGAACTTTTTAGTGGAGCACTTATAACTGAATTATAACATAGGGTCAGCAAATATGTTTGACAATTGACTTAAGTTATTTTTTCAACGAGAATCATACCACTGATAATTCATTACTTATAACTTATTTTTTTCAGTTGCTTATCATCCCCCCCCCCTAATGTTAGAGAATCTAACACCCACCCAATCTTATTTGCAAACTCATATTTGCATTGCATAGTGATAGAGCAATTGAATAATATACTGTACATTTGAACTTCTAGATAATAATTATTTGGTTTCTAACACTGGACCAATTGTGATAGGGGAACTTTGTTGGCTTGATATGTACAAATGTTGCTAAATTTTAAATAGCACATCTCATTTCATTTTTTTTGGAGAGTTTTCTTCTCATAACCAATGATGTAGCTATAATCGGATGTAAGATCCCGTACTTTTTCTCTATTCTTGCATAATATATGTGGTGTAGTATGGCATGGTTTTATGAGGTGTATATGACTTTGTATCGTACATTGGAGATTAAGATTGCAAATAGGTGGCAATATCAAGGAATTAGACTAAAGTTTTAGGTCAAAGCCTTAAACAAAGTTCATGATTAAAGAAATAGCTCGGGTAGAACTTCACTCGTTTGAAAGGTTTAAATTGTCTCATATCTTGTGGATAAGCCTATGAGTATAAAACATGATAAGAATAGTGTGTTATGAGGTATTATAATAGCACAAGGTTCGTATGTTAAGTTTTGAAATCAAGAAAATTAGTGAAACTAAGGTCGGCAAAAGTTATCGAATTTCTCTAATAATATTATCTTAACTTTGGGTCAAATGTGTTGGATGTTTTCTCCCAATATATATAGAGTTAGAAGTCCTATGAACAATTAAATCGAAGGCCTACGAGTCTAGTAAGCAACGCATAAAACCTCGTATCCAACCAACATCGGAGTAAAAAGTTATGAAGGTTTTACTGCGGATTGCTTGGGCAGAATCCGGGTCACGATCCGGGTCGGGTCAATAAATGTGGTATGTCGGCTTACTCAACGTTTTAAGCCACAAAAACATTTCTTTTCACTCCCTAACCAGAAAGAAAGCTTAAGAGATGGTTCTAATGGAGTTCTTGCATGATGAAGGTTAGTTTTTGACGATTTCTACCATTAAAGGTTACCCCCGTGACTAGAAACGTGATCTCTACACGTGGCAATCATTTTCCCCTTCTATTAGCTGCGTTTGGAGCTAATTTTGGAAGATATAAATTTGTAGTTATTGGTATTTCTTCAAGGTTTACACTTTGTTAACTAAGGTAATCATCCCGGGACTCTTTTATGATTGTTTTTGTGAAGTTCTACGGACGTTTCGTCAAGTTCGGGCCATTTGGTAAATCTGCCGATTTAAGATCAATTATGAACTGTTTATAGGTGCGTACCAGCTGTGTATATATAGTGTTTGTGAAGTTTAGGACATAAGGAACAACTTTTGTGAAGAAGCTACGGCCATTCGATCGTTCATTTGAATGGTATGTAAAGGCTAAGCTTCGTCCCTCATTTTAGCACCATTCCTCGAAAATTCCTAAAAACGTTGAATGTGATATTTTGCTATTCTCTTGCTAGAAAGACCTTCAGTGAAAGGCATTGGGATCTCAGCTGAATTATTTTCATGATTCTATTATTTAGATATTCCATTCTTTCGGATAAATAGAGTATTCGACATCTACATGTCATTTTATCGGTTTTCTTAATTTTATGTCTGCATGTATGAATTCTTATTCTTCTTTGGGTGATGTGACTTAAAATTTCACGGGAAACCCTTATTACTTGTAACCAACCCTCTTTCCCCACTAAAGTTATTATGAAAAATCTTTAAAAGAAACTCACGATCTTCAAAACTCTCTAATATAACTTAAATGTTTAAACTATTAGAACACTTGGTTTTGAAATACTTCTTTTACAAATTATCTAGGAACCAAGTTAGGAACTAAGTAAATCACCTTAAACGTGTTATGAATATCTGCAAAGTTAGGTTATCTTTCTAAAATTCGAGTTAACTTTTCAAACATATTTGGAAGAACATATGAGGTTCCATGAGATGGTTACATGTTATACAGAAGTGATTATAGGGTTATGAGAACAAGACTACAAACGGGCCAAGATTGGCAATATGAAAACAGTAACTTATAGGTGCTATAAATCCATGACATGACATGCTATGCATTGTACTCTCGAGCTATAATCGGGAGGTATGGGGCCTATTGCCTATTTCTATACGTATGAGACACAGATCGCCACAAGTTGGCGAATAAGATGTCGGCTCGGTACCAGAAGGCACCACCATTGCCAGCATTTGGTTGGTATGTCATGCATTTGCATCTATATATATGTATTCACGACATACAATTATACGAGCATACCATGCATATTTAAATAGTAGGGGACCAAATTTCAGCCATGAAGATTATTTGAGTTTCAGTTTCAGGTGGTATCTCTATTATCCTTTTTATAGTAAATATTTATGATTCTACTTTCCGATTTACATACCAATACATTTTATTTGTACTGACGTCCCTTTGCCTGGAGACGCTGCTTTTTGTTTTGTGCGAGCAGGTACAGGCAGGGACTCTAATCGACCCATCCTCTAGGATTCAGGTTCAGTTGTGAGTTAGTAAGCTCCATCTTATCATGGGGCTATTAGAGGATGTTTACTTTTGTTGTACAATTTGGGAATAATCGGGGCCTTGTTCGACCGTGCTTATATCACTCATAGAGGCTATTGTGGACACAATATACTGGGTTTTCTTTTGTATGTTTCAATCCCCAACCCATAGTCTTGGCATGTATATATGTGTGTGTAAGTAGGTATGTCTTTGGTTGTGGCCTTGTCGGCTATCTTTATTTTTTTTTGAGTTGTCTACCATTGTTTGTATGGTTTATTCCCATTCAGGTCATGACCCTCAGGGTCCAGGTTTCACTTTTTAGAGGTTGTGATGCCCAATCTTTTTGTCTCACAGTTTATTTAGCTAGTATGTTTTAGTGGGTAACTCGATCTTATAGGGTATCGAGTGCCAGTTACTCCCCTTATTTCGGGGTGTGACATCGGAGACCACTTGGATATAAACCATCATTATCAATATAATTTTATAATCTGAAATGTGCTCTTGATTTAACAATTTGAGCAAACAACCTTTGCAAAAATCAATTGCAAGTTGATAATAAAGCACATGTGATCATAACATAGATGCATCTATTAAAATTATAGAGAAAAGACATAAAGTAACACCTGAAGTTGTCTCGAATTTTCAAAAAGACACTTTAACTATGCGAGTGTCCTATTACCCACAAAACCTTTGAATACTTTTGTAAATAGACCAGTTTGCCCGATTTTCTCATCAATCTCGGATTTGTGTGTGATGCACACTCTCTCTTTAATTAATTATTTTAATTTAATATTAATAAAATGTGAATTTAACCCAACCCGAAATATTGAGCTTGCAACTTCAATAGTATGAACTTGATTCAAATTTCCATTGGACAATTTTTGAGAATTGTCCAAATTTTGAATCTGAATTTCTTCACTTAAGACTTCCCCAATTTGCTTATTTTTAACCCTAATTTGTAAATTTGAATTGTTAGGAATCTTACCGAGTGGAGTTTTTGTTGTGTTGTGTTAAGTTCATTATGGTGCTCATTTTAGCATTGCTCGTTACTTGGAAATTTTGCCGGAGCTCCATCGCTGGTATTATGATTCCTTCGTCCATTTTGAATGAGCTTTTATTATTAGGTATGTTAGGACGAGGGGAACTTGTTTTATTTGACAATTTTTTGGTACAAAATTAAAGAACTTCGTAAGGGATACATTTCATCATCCTTAAGAGCTTAATTAAGGCTACTAATCTATCAACAAAATGTGTGAATGAGCGGAAAACAACTCATCTCCCTATAGTAGAAGTAAAACTTCATTATCAATTTTTAGTGAGCTCATTGGGATTGTTGTTTGTTGATTTCCCTCACCTGCATAGAGGAGTGTTAAGCCACAAAAAGAGGTAGAATTGGGGAAGATGATGTATTTAAAGAAGAAGTAACTAAATAATAAAGAAAGAATTGACACTTGGCATTTTTTAATTCGTTTTTGCAAGTAAAATTTTCCATTCACGCACTTCATTTGCATGAAAACAAACATAGGGAGAAAAGGGATCAAAATAATTTTTTTACAAAGGTATTTAAAAGTTTTGTGGGGTAATAGGACACTCGCATAGTTAAAGTGTCTTTTTGAAAATTCGCTACAACTTCAAGTGTCACTTTATGTTTTTTCTCAAAATTATATTAATAGTAAATAGTCCACATGGAGGATGAATGGGTCCGTATTCACCTTTTCATACATTTTAAAAATTCAGGGGATACAATTTCACTCTGTGTTGGTACAATGATAACTTTATCATGAGAACATACAACACAAGAAAATTCTTGAAGAATTTATTATTTCTTCAGTACATAACCACATGAATTCTCATTACTTTTGCATCATATTTGAACCTGAATGATTAGTCGTCTATGTCAATTTATATTTATTATTTTAGTAAACTTTCAGTTTATTTTTGCATGTGGTTTCACCATCATGCTCATATTTATGTACCATAAACAATATAAAAAATTGGTAATCTTTCACACAAATATTTATAACCCACTTTGGTTATAGTAACATGAAGATCTTAAATAATTTCATATTTTATAGTCTTAACATTTTTCTCTTTGAGTATTTCTTTGAAACTTAAAAAGTTTCTTTCAGAACTTACTACAATTTCAATATCAGAGCAATTTTATTTCTTTGGGTAGTAGCACATTAGTTTACCAAAACTCACAATTAATATTGGATACTACCACATATTTCATAACATTAATTGTGTGGTGAACACCTCCTTCAAGGAGAAGTGTATATGATAATTGTCATGGTCAAAATCATTACAAGAAAAAAATGTTTCTTGATTTACTTTTGCCATTAGTATCTTCTCTTCCTTTTTTTTCGGCATCAGATAAAATATTTTTGACGTATAAAGATATATAATCAATGAAAAATTTGTGCAATGAATAATTTTTATTTTTGGTAATGGCCACAATCTTATAGGCAAAAATTATTTCTTTCTTTTGCCCTTTAAGTAGTTTATAATTAAACATACCACAATATTTGTGATGTACTAAAAATACATTATCAATGACCATTTATATCAAAATAAAATTTCTTTATTTCTCTCAAACCTCCCGTAGAGGTAAGTTGTGATATTTTTTCAATCATACATGAGCACGTTGTTATTCATAATTTTCGTTATCTTGACACATTCACTTTCAAGAATGATCGAGCATTCACGATGTTTATCACAAGTCACATTGTCTCCAAGGAATTGACTACAATAATATATACACACTTCATAATTTTTTCATTAAATGCTCATTGTCATGCTTTGAAATTTATCATATTTACATGACACACTTCAAAATCATTTTGGAAAGATCAAGTGCAACACCACTTATTTTCCTTTTCTTTGATGTATGATTTATTAAATTACCAAATTATTAGATCGCACAACAACCAGGTGTCTAATTATTTTGATGACAAAAATTACTTTCACATTTTGAAGGACTATTTGGAGAATTCGTGGTGTTTTTCTTTCATTGTTATCATAACGGTGAAATATGGTTTGTCCTTTAGCACACTCACATTCATTTATACAATCACAATAGTGATTTTTGTCATCTTTCTGACTTATTATGTCCTTGCTATTACATTCACTTAAGGGAATGAAGCAAATCAAGTGGAGCATGCTTTTATGATTTTTCATCAAGTATTTTTTTTTCTTAGTCATCATTATATCATTAATATAGTGCGTTAGAACTTGAACCCAACGTCTTATCCATAAGAAGTCGTGTTAGGACATAATTTGGTGGGACATGGACCCAACATTGTATCGTCATAGTTCATCTGGATTTAAGCTCGATGTTTTATCCTGTTTTAACCTCTTAGGGGTCGTTTGGTAGATCGCATTAGAACAAATAGTCCATGTATTAGGTAAGGTATTGTTTATTACTATGTTTGGTAGGAATTTGGGCATATGTATAACTAATCCATGGATTAGTTATACCTCCTACATGGTATTATAGGATGTGTTACTAATACCTTCAATTTGGAGGTATTAGTAATACATAGGATATAATACCATGGGATAAGCCTATGTAAAGACAAAAATATCCCTCAAATCATTTTAATTATTTTGTTTATTTTCTTAATTTTATGATTTATATTTGTACTAGTAAATTTATTTAAATAAATTAGCTTACAAATTATTTAGAGAGAGTTGTTTGTTACTAAATAAATTCAATACAAATTTGAAATGTGAGTTGTTTATTTGTATATGACATTTGTGATCTTTAACTGAATATGTGTGTGTGTGTGTGGTTTTCTAATTATTCATATTTTGAAGAATTTAAAACATACATACATATTAAAACTACAACTTACAATTTTTATGTGTAAATGTAGATAGTTTATTCAATTTTACCATTGTTGACCGTCTTTTCGATTTTACTAGTAGATGGTTTATCTTTTGTAAATTGAAAAATGACATTTTGTGAGTGATCAATTTAATAAGATGACAATTATTTATCCTCAAATAATTCAAGTGAAAAAATAGCAAACTTGATAACAAAATTATTCTTCTCATAGCTAGTTAGAAGGCCATAAAAAATAATTTTGTCCGGCAATTATCTACCTTGACCCAATTACCTAATAATTCAAGGGTATAATTGGAAAGAAGATTTTTATAGAGTTTTAATCCAAACACAAGATGAGGTGAGAAATAATGAACCAAACACTTGATAAAAATAAATCATGCATTACTTATCCCTGCACTACTAATCTCTGCATTGCTAATCCCTGCTTTACTAATCCCTACGTTATTAATCTTTGTACCAAACGACCCCTTAGTACAATAGGACTTGAATCTATCCTCATAACTTCAATCAATTGCATAATAGGTCAAGGTACTGCGAAACTCAACCATAGACCTTTAAGTTATAATCACTTTATAATGATACGCATAATTTAATTAAACTTCGATAAAATAAAAATATAATCAGTAAATTAATAACATGATAAAAGTTAATCAACCACATTTGACAAATCATAAAGAGTTGATAGCTTTAAGTAGTCAACAACCCCATCATTAGTGACATAAATAGGATAAAAACTTTTTGCAATTGGCAGCTAATTATTCATTTGGATTTGCTAAAATTACAATAAGATTCTGAAAATTTTCAGGAAAACATTTTTTTTTCTTAAAATTCAAATTTAGAACATTTCATGTTGTTAAAGTGATAAAGGGGTTGATGGGTTTGTAAAGGGAATTTTTTTATGGTGTTTTGGGTTTGAAATGAAGGGAGATAAGCAAAGAAATATTCATATAATTCATCAGTAGACTTGCAAAATCTTCAATTCTTCATGATTAAAACCAACTTCCGACTAGAAGTTATTACATTTGTGATCTCTTAGTATTGTACTAATTAAAATGAAGCAGCTGTTAATCTTAAATATTTGAACCGATTGGAGTAGTCAAACCTAATTATTGTGGATTTATGATCTTTCTCCATAATACAAAATAAAATAATCAATATTAAGAGTTTAGAAATATTAACAGAACAATACTCCAAAATAAACATAAAACTTACCCATTTTCGGACAAAATCTTACCCAAAAATTCACTAAAGAAAATAAATTCTCATATATAACCGACTTGCATTATTATTTAAAGTATCCATAAAAAATTTAATCTCAGATCAGACCATTAATAAAAATAAAATGTTATCTGTGGAAGTGATTCCCAAATCACACCATTGAATTTGTTTTGAAAATTAAGCAAATATGAGTATATATATTTAATTAATCTCACTTAACTTCTTTAACCTTTGAGCTTTGTGCTGATAACGTGTTATAATATAAAGATAATATATAAAAACATGAATAGCAAAAAACTAGAGAAGAAGAGAGGAATAATATGACAAAAACAAAGAAAAGAGAACCGAAAGTAGTAGAGGAAGAGATATAAGAAATAGGAAGGGAGTAGTATCTTTTTTTTTGTGTGTATTTTTACATTATTATCAATGTCATTTTATAGGCATTATGACTTGGAGTAGTCATAATGCTACGGTAACAAGGTGAAGTCATTCATGACATCCACCAAATAATATGTTTACAACAAATTACTAATTGTAGCTCATTTTTCACTTTTAAACATATTATCTTTACTTTCTAAAATCAAAATAGCTAAATACATATGTAATATATTTCTAACACAATTTTCATATCGTAAAACATAAACTAATTTAAATATTTAAAATTTAGGTATAATACATTTTTAATATCATTAATAAGAGAAAATAAACAACAATTGCAATATGTTTTGAATTCAATATATTATACATATTATAGACATGTTTTCATGCACGTGGTGAATAAATAATTAAGACATTTTAATACAAGTGTATTACAAGTATTATATGTGAATCTCAAATGTTTCAGTATTATTTAAATTAGTTTATGTTGTTAGAATTGTATTATATTTGTTCTGGAATAACAATTACCAAATTCATAATAATATGTAATATTGAATTCAAATTATATTACAACTATCGCTGATATTTAACATACCCTTAATACAACTGTTCAAAATTTCACCTCTTATCCAGTGAATGACCCACCACTAGACTACCAGTATCTCTAACCAATCCCAATACAAGTCACCATGCAGTCCACCTATCCATAAAGCAAAAAACAAAACTTCTTTTTTTCTCCATTTTTTTAGTGCAAACAACACCATTAACAAGAAATAGCATACACTTTCAGTAGATAAATCTATAAATATTTCAATATCCATCAAAATATGGCAACTAGTTGCGATGACATCTACAGTCTGTATCATATTAATCGCCAAGTCGCCTCTATGACAACATTCATGTGCATTTTTGCTTACATCTTGATGGATGGAGTTGCCTGATAAAATAATTGATGCGCTCGGAAACTAAACCATAATAAATGAATATGTTCTCAAGTTATGGTTATGTGGTTATCATTGGAACCCCTTTTTCCTTAACCTTCCGTCCCTCTCTTTTCTAGCTTATAACAACTCCCTTCCAGAAAAATTACAGTATTTGTTTAGTAAGGTCGAAATTTTCTTGCAGCTCTCAACTGCTGTATCCTTTTCTTGTCCTGCTCGAATTTGCTCTGCAGCACCATGATCTCTGCATATAACAAGCATGTTAGCGGTCATCTGAGAGTAAAAACAAGCAAGCAAGCATATTGAGATTCAGTTGCTAGTAGAAAAACAAGAAGAAATCAATTGCGCAAAGTGAATGGCCTGCTCGGATGCTACAAAATTGTCAATGCAGAGACTTTTAGGAGAATCTAAGCTGACATGGATTATTGATGGAAATTTTACACAAATATACGAGTGGGAGTAAATTATTTAACACATAATTCAAATAACACCAACATCTATTTTCTTCCAAACTCGTGTGACTTTTAAAAAAGGCCTAATAGCTACCTGCAGACCGTAAACCAAGATGCACCTTTGCGCTTTCCCCCTCTACACAACCCCATCAACCACTTGATAACCAGTTTCACATAGTAGGAAGTAGTAATTCTGATTGTCTTTTTTTTACTTTGTACAAAACCAGCTTCTCTACACCAATTATTCTTGTTTCTCCTATCTGTTACTAAATTTTTTTATTACAAACTAGCTTCAGCTTATACGTAGTCCTTATTCCACACTAAGATGAACATTTGGCCGGAAAAGTAAGGGAAACAAAAAAGAAACTATGTATGAAGATAGTTCAAGAGTTGAAGGAGTAATCTAACATCTTTTGCCAACACAAAATAAAGAAAGAGGGCAAAAGGGAAACTGGGATAGGTTTAATGGCCAATTCTCAGTTCTGCCACTTCTATGGATCCAAAATCTTATTTCTCATCCCAACCTTAAAACAAAAGATGATGATTTCTTCCCTAAAACAAAGTTGCCAGCCCCAGTATCAATTCTCAACCAGAAAAAAAGGTTTTAATATTTGGGGGATAGGACAATGACGACGAGAAGAGAGTAAACCAGAAAACATGGAAAACAAAGAAGGGGACAAGAAACTTCAGACTATTGGGTGCGTGGAGGAAAAAGAGTAAGTTGGGCTTGGGAAAGGAGAGAGATTGTGCCAATTTTCAGATCTACCAGTAGGTTTCAGATTGCAGATATATGGATGTAAGACAAGAAGAGTACCTTGACGGAAGATTAAGACAGATTCCACTCAACCTTGAAAAGAAACGATTTCAAGAACAAGCACATATAAAGATATAACTCTTTGACACTAACTCAAATCCAAGGCTTTTCTTAGGTGGCTTCAAGTACCAATTTGATGTATTTCGAGAGATTGTCTCAGGCTCAAACTTGACCATATGCCATGACAAGCATTGCTGAAGCATTCAATATATTGATAAAGATGAGAGCTCACCTTTTTCACTTATTTAGATACCAAACAATTCATTCAACGATTCAGAATGAGGCATTTGTGGAAACAGTGCAATACTGTTGATTTGTAAATATGTAAGTGTGATCAGATATGATTTTGTAGGATTTAAATTGATCTGATATGCTATTGAATAGGTTAGGATATTAGATCAATAAAATCATCCTTTGATTCTCAAATCTGCCAGAATCAAGGAATTTGATTGCTAGATAGTTTGGTTTTCTATACTATAAATTTGTATCTCTATGGATGAATAAATAGTACAATTTTAGTACCAAAACTTACATGGTATCAAAGCAACTTCATTCTTGTGTTGCTTATGACTAAAACAGCAGTTACTGGGTTACATCACCCAGCAGCATCGATAGAAGCCGAGAGTTCTATTAACAAAGCTCCGATGAACCAAGGCAACGATTCTTCTCATTTTTCTTTTCAGCTTACTACTCACAAGCTGAATGGAAAGAATTATTTGGAATGGGCACAATCTGTTCGTTTGACAATTGATGGCCGAGGAAAACTTGGACACCTGACTGGAGAAACGAGAAAGCCTGAACTAGGAGACCCGAAAATGTACGCTTGGAGATCAGAAAACTCGATGGTAATCGCTTGGCTACTAAACTCCATGGATCCTTCCATAGGTAAGCCATATTTGTTTCTTCCCACTGCTAGGAATGTTTGGGAGGCTGTTAGAGAGACTTATTCTGATTTAGAGAATGCCTCTCAAATTTTTGAATTAAAAATTAAATTGTGGAAAGCTAGGTAGGGGAAGAGAGGTGTTACTATTTATTATAATGAGATGGTTTCCCTATGGCAAGAATTAGATCAATGCTATAATGATGAATGGGAGTGTCCTAAGGATAGCGTGAAAGCAATGAAAAAAGAAGAAAATGAGAGTGTTTATCTATTTTTAGCAAGGTTGAACCAAGAATTCAATGAGCTTCGTTCTTGAATTCTTGGAAAAAACCCACTACCCACTTTGAGGGAAACTTTTTCTAAGATTAGGCGAGATGAAACAAGGAGGAATGTTATGCTAAAAATAGATCTCAATCTGGAAACAAAAAATATAGATTCTTCTGCTCTAGTTGTTGAGAAAAATGAAAATGATAGGAAAAAGAAGCCATGGTGTATTTTTGCAAAAAGTACTGGCACACTCATGAGACTTGTTGGAAAATCCATGGAAACCGTCTAATTGGAATAAAAAGAGGCCAGACTGTTAGATATTTTAATTAATTAATCTAGTTTCTGCTTTCCTAGTTTTAAGGGTATATGGTTTATATTTCCAAGTTACTGGAAATGTGTGACTTAGTAGGTCAGTTTTAATTTCTTTTATGGCTTAGTGGTTGAGATAATGTAGGATGTGTATTGCCTTTATAAAGGTTGTTCATTGTTTCAGTTTAGTGAGAAGTTTACCACCTCCCAAACTCTTCTGTGTTTATCTTGATTTCTTTCCTTCCAGTTTTCCAATAGTGGTATCAAGAGCCAGTGAGGGTGAACGTGCTTTTAAGTGTGAGTGAGCGATGGCTTCAGAGATTTTTGTTCAACCTGCTATTCCACGCTTTGATGGTCATTATGACCATTGGAGCAGGTTTATGGAAAACTTTTTGAGGTCAAAAGAGTTCTGGGCAGTTGTTGATGGTGGATTCCAAGAACCTGCGGCTGGTATTGTTCAAACAAATGCTCAACAGACAAAGCTTGAAGCACTGAAGTTGAAAGATTTGAAGGCGAAGAATTATCTTTTCCAAGCCATTGATCGTTCAATATTGGAAACAATTCTTTGCAAGGAGTCAAAGCAAATTTGGGACTCCATGAAGAAGAAGTACCAGGGAAATGCAAGGGCAAAGCGAGCACAACTTCAAACTCTACGAGGTGAGTTTGAGACCTTGCGTATGAAGCCGGGAGAGTCGGTGTCAGTGTACTTCTCATGCACTATGACAATTGCCAACAAGATGCGGATTTATGGAGAGAGGCTTGAAGACGTCACCATTGTTGAGAAGAGCCTGCGGTCCATGTTGCCAAAATTCAATTTTGTTATCTGCTCCATTGAAGAATCAAAAGATCTGGATACTCTTCCACTTGAGGAATTACAAAATTCTTTGATGGTTCATGAGCAGAAGATTGTTCAACATGATGTAGGAGCAAGCATTACAAGTAACCACAACCTCCAAAGCAGAAGGAGCAAGTGGAAGGGAAGAAACGCTGAGAAAACTGAAGAGGGAAATCGAAAAAAGAATGGTCAGCATGATCGTGATCAACAACACTCGTCCAATGGGAAGGCAAGGTTTGCAGATAAGTCTCATATCGAGTGTTATAGATGTCACAGTTATGGTCATTACCGTTCTGAATGTCGTACAGATCTGAAAAATGCACGTGGAGAGAACTCTAATTTTGTAGAAGTAACTAAGGAGGAGGAGGTCTCTTTGTTAATGGTGAGCCAATCCTCAGAAGAATACCACAAAAGTTTATGGTATTTAGACACGGGCTATAGCAACCATTTGTCTGGAGAAAAATCTGCATTTTCTGAACTGGATGAAACTTTTTGCACAACAGTCAAGTTTGGGGATAATTCCCGTATTGTTGTCAAAGGGAAAGGGAAGGTGAAACTCCAAACAAAGTCTTCTTCTATGCAGATTATCTCTAATGTTTTCTTTGCACCAGACCTGAAAACAAATCTTATCAGTGTGGGTCAACTTCAAGAGAACGGCTACGAGGTGTCTATCAAGCATGGAATTTGCAAAATTCGAGATTCTAATCTTGGATTGATCGCTGAAGCTAAGATGACTGCAAATAAGCTTTTCCCACTTGATATGCATAATATTGGCTCTACCAATTTTTGTTTTTCAACAAAGTTGAATAGTCGAGCATGGCTTTTGGCACTACAGATATGGGCATTTGAATTTTGGAGGACTGAAAATGTTGCAGCAAAAGAAGATGGTTACGGGTCTTCCTAATTTTGATATGCCTGTAGATATTTGTGAAGATTGTGTCATTGGAAAGCAATCTCGCGATAGCTTTCCAAAAGGAAAAGTATGGAGAGCTAAAAGGTAGCTAGAGTTGGTTCACTCGGATATTTATGGACCAATAAACCCAATATCCAACCGAGGAAAATGTTACTTTATAACGTTTAGTGATGATTTTAGCCAAAAGACATGGGTTTAATTTCTGCAAGAAAAATCTGAATCTTTTACCAGTTTCAAAAGCTTCAAAGCTCTTGTTGAGAAGGAGACAGGATGTTCCATTAAGATTCTTCGTACTGATCGTGGAGGGGAGTATCTTTCACAAGGATTTATAAGTTTTTGTGAGTTTCATGGGATACAATGACAACTTACAACAACTTATACTCCTCAACAAAATGGAGTATGTGAGAGGAAGAATCGAACAATCATGAACGTTGTGCGAAGCCTTTTACAAAAGAGCCATGTTCCAAAAGTTTTTTGGCCTGAAGCAATTTGCTGGAGCGTTTATGTTTTGAATAGAAGTCCTTCTCGTGCTATTCAGAATATGACACCAGAAGAAGCTTGGAGTGGACAACAACCAAATGTTCAACACTTGAGAGTGTTTGGATGCATTGCATTTGCTCATGTTCCGGATCAGAAAAGGACAAAGCTTGATGACAAAGCCAATAAGTGTGTTTTCATGGGTGTTAGCAGGGAGTCAAAAGCTTACAAGTTGTACAATATTATCAGCAAGATGGTGATTATCAACCATGATGTGGTGTTTGATGAAGATAATTTTTGGTCGTGGGAAGAAAAGCCAAACAACCAACAACTTCCTTGGGATCTTGACGATGGGGACAAGGAGCAAAAGCAACCAGTAGCCGATGAAGGTGCTTCTACCTTGGTACATCAAGAAGGCACCAGCTTCCAACCTCAACGAAATCGAAGAAGGCCAACATGGATGGCAGATTATGAGGTGGGTGTTCAATCTGGAAATAAAGATTCATCTACATATTTAGCTTTATTTTATGGTTGTGATCCCGTAAGATTTGAGGATGCCTATAAAGATGTAAAGTGGCAGAAAGCAACGGATGTTGAGATTGCCGCAATTGAAAAGAACAATACTTGGGAGCTTACTGATCTTCCAAAAGGCCAAAGGTGAATTGGAGTTAAATGGATTTATAAAACCAAACTCATTGAGTCTGGTGAAGTTGATAAGTATAAGGCGCGCTTAGTGGTGAAAGGATACAAGCAAGAGTATGGTGTGGATTACAAGGAGGTTTTTGCTCCGATAGTCAGACTTGATACCATCCGATTGGTGTTGGCATTGGCAGCTCAAAACAATTGGCCGATTTATCAACTAGATGTAAAATCAGCCTTTCTGCACAGAGAGTTGCAAGAGCAGGTATATGTTGATCAACCTCCTGGTTATGTGATGCATGAAAGTGAGCATAAAGTTTATAGATTGAAAAAGGCTTTATATGGGCTAAATCAAGCTCCCCGAGCTTGGTATAGTCGCATTGATGCATATTTTAATGTGGAAAATTTTAGAAAATGTCCATATGAGCACACTTTATACAAAACTTGAAGATGGGAAACTTGTTATTGTATGCTTATATGTAGACAATTTGATTTATACTGGGAATAATCCTGTATTTCTTGAAAAGTTTAAGCTATCTATGATGACTGAGTTTGATATGTCTGATCTTGGCTTGATGCATTATTTTCTGGGTAAAGCAATCAACTAGTGAAATATTTATTTCACAAAAGAAATATGTCCAGGAAACATTACAGAGGTTTGGAATGCAGAGTTGCAATTCTGTTACAACACCAACAGAGTTGGGACTGAAGTTGGAAAAGAATCCTATAGGAAAGAAGATTGGCAACACTCTTTTCAAGCAACTTGTGGGATGTCTGATGTATCTAACAGTCACCAGGCCTGACATAATGTATTCTGTTAGTCTTGTTAGCAGATACATGGAGCACCCAAAAGAGATTCATTTGTTGGTTGCTAAAAGAATTCTCAGGTATTTGCAAGGTACCATTGACTATGGTATTCTATACAAGAAAGAAGGCAAGTCGGAGTTAATTGGCTTTACTGATAGTGATTTTGCTGGAGATAAAGAAGACAGGAAAAGCACTTCAGGTTATGTGTTTATGCTTGGATCTGGAGCTGCTTCTTGGTGCTCCAAGAAGCAACCAATTGTTACATTGTCCACTACAGAAGCAGAGTTTGTAGCTGCAACTGTGTGCGCTACCCAAGCAATTTGGTTGAAGAAGATATTGGCTGAGCTTCATGTTCGACAGCAAGAAGCCAAGAACCAATTCTGATTTACGCTTTCAAAGAATTCAGTGTTGCATGGACGGAGCAAACACATAGATGTTAAGTTTCACTTCCTTAGAAATCTCACGAAGGAAAAAGTTGTTGATGTTGTCTACTGTAGAAGTGAAGACCAAGCTGCTGATATCTTCACTAGGTCCCTCAAGCTGGCAACATTCAGAAAGTTAATGAAGCTACTTGGAGTGTGCACTTTAAGGGAAAGCTACGGTGAATGATGTTATTAAGCTGAAGTCGTAGACTTATCAGTTTAAGGGACGGTTTGTTAGATATTTTAATTAATTAATCTAGTTTCTGCTTTCCTAGTTTTAAGGGTATATGGTTGCTATTTCCAAGTTACTGGAAACGTGTGACTTAGTAGGTCATTTTTAAATTCTTTTATGGCTTAGTGGTTGAGATAATGTAGGATGTGTATTGCCTTTATAAAGGTTGTTCATTGTTTCAATTTAGTGAGAAGTTTACTACCTCCCAAACTCTTCTGTGGTTATCTTGATTTCTTTCCAGTTTTCTAATACAGACAACCATGGCAGCCAGGCCTTTCAATGTACCAGCGAAGAATCAGGGATGAAATCTTCTCCAGAAATGCCACCATTCACCAAGGAACAATTGGAGCTACTGCACAAACTTCTCCAATCTCAACTCCAAATCAGTAAACCTGATCCTCCTACTCCTACTTGTTCTTTTTCCCAAGCAGCTAATGTACCTTCTGTTTTTTTGAGAACAGATTCTACTGGTATTAATTCTTGGATCATAGATTCAGGGGAAAGTGATCACATGACATGGAATTCCCATTTTTTCTTGTCGTACATTCCATCCGCAGGAAATAAAAAAGTCAAAGTTGCTGATGGTTCCTTCTCAGCTGTTGCTGGAAAAGGGGCAGTCAAACTAACCCCTTTTTTGACTCTTGTTGATGTCCTTCATGTTCCAAAATTGTCTCATAATCTTTTGTCCATCAGCAAATTGACTCAAAACCCGCCCCCAAGGCCTAGCTCAAGTGGCAAAAGGTGGAGGATTTGTGGCTTAGGTCGCAGGTTCAAGCGCCACACCATGCAAAGCGAAGCCCGGTATTTAAGTGGAGAAGGGTAGAGGGACGGGCCCATTATCCACCGAGTTTAAAAGGCTATGATTGGTCCAAAGGGCGGGTCACAGACGGATTTCTCGGTTATCAAAAAAAAAAATTGACTCAAAACCTTGATTATCGTGCTATCTTTGACTCTATTTCAGGACAAGGTCTCGGGGAAGATGATTGGCAATGCTAGAGAGTCTGAAGGTCTCTATTTTCTTGAAGATGGTGACAATTCAATAAATCTAAGTTCAGCTTGTTTGAACTCTGTTCTAGTTGATAATAAAGTCATGTTATGACACTATAGACTTGGTCATCCTAGTTTTCATTATTTGAAACTCTTGTTACCTCAATTGTTTATGAATAAAAGTTCATCCTCCTTTGAGTGTGAAATTTGTGAAATGGCTAAACATAGGCGTTCATCTTTTTCTTCCCAAAAATATCATGCAACAAAACCTTTTAAGTTGATCCATAGTGATGTTTGGGGACCTTTTAGGGTAGCAGCTATAAATGGAAAAAGATGGTTTGTGAGTTTCATAGATGATCACACTAGACTAACTTGGGTGTACCTATTGAAAGATAGAGGGGAAGTAAAACATATGTTTGAGGCTTTTTATGTTATGGTTGAGACACAATTTTATGAGAAGATTCAAATATTTCGAAGTGATAACAGGAGAGAGTTTTTCAATGACCAGCTAGGCAGTTTTTTCACTTCCAAGGGAATAGTACACCAAAGTTCAAGTCCTAATACACCCCAACAAAATGGAGTAGCTGAGAGAAAAAATAGGCATCTTATGGAAGTAACTAGGGCCTTAATGTTCACAAGTGAAGTCCCTAAATTTCTCTGGGGAGAAGCTCTTTTAATATCCACCTATCTTATTAATAGGATGCCTTCTCGTGTTCTAGGTTTTAAAACCCCTTTCAGTATGTTTAAGACATATTTCCCTAATTCTAGATTGACCGCTGACCTATCCTTGAGAGTCTTTGGGTGTAGTGTATTTGTTCATATTCATGATCATAATAGGAGTAAACTTGACCCACGTGCTAAGAAATGTGCTTTTGTTGGTTATGCCCCTAGTCAAAAGGGATACAAGTGCTATGACCCAAATACTAGGAAGGTCATTGTCACAATGGATGCCACATTTTTTGAATCTCAATTGTTTTTTGGAACTCATCTTCAGGGGGAGAAACATAGAGAAGATTTGAGGGATAATAAGGATCCTCTTGACCTCACATGTAAGGAAAAAAATGATCCAGGTTTCATGATAGATACGGGAAATAGTATTTTTGGTAATAACCTAGATAAGGTAAGAGATCCCAACATAAATATTGAAAATAAGGAAATTGAGACAATACAGCTTCTTCATGATACAATTAATGACAAGAACAAGGAACAAACAAAGGAATTACAAGTTTACATGAGAAGAAACCGGAACCAAGAAAAAGAGATCAAGGACTCTCATCAGAACCAAATCTCCACCCCACAAGATCTCATTGATACACAAGGTAATTCTATAGAACCTAATTCTGATTTGCCCCATGTTACTTTAGACCTTGATCTTCCAATTGCTAAACGTAAAGGGGTAAGAAAAGTCACCAACCATCTCATGTCAAATTTTGTGTCATATAGGAACTTGTCCCCTTCCTATATAGCTTTCCTTTCTCAATTATCTGGAATGGAGATACCGAGAAATGTGCAGGATGCTTTGAATGTTCCCAAGTGGAAAAAGGCAATTCTAGAGGAGATGAATGCTCTTGATAGAAATGAAACATGGGAAATGGTGGAACTGCCACGTGGAAAGAAAACAGTGGGTTGCAAATGGGTGTTCACCATCAAATTTAAGTCAGATGGATCCCTGGAGAGGTATAAAGCACGTTTGGTAGCAAAAGGGTTCACTCAGACCTATGGGATTGACTATCTTGAGACATTCGCTCCAATTGCGAAGTTGAATTCAATCAGGGTTCTTCTAACCATTGCTACCAATCTTGATTGGCCCCTTCAACAACTAGACGTCAAGAACGCATTCTTGAATGGAAAACTTGAAGAAGTCCTCCGGGTTTTGAAGAAAGGTATGGAACTAGAGTGTGCAAGCTAAAGAAATCTCTCTACGGGCTCAAACAATCTCCAAGAGCTTGGTTTGAGAGGTTTACTTAGTTTGTAAAAAAACAAGGGTACACTCAAGGGAAAGCAGATCATACCATGTCCATTCAACACTCTCTTGATGGAAAGACAACTATCCTATGTCGATGATATCATACTTACAGGAGATGACTTGCCCGAAATGAAATTTTTTTAAAAACAGTTGGCTGGCCTCAGAGTTCGAGATCAAAGATTTGGGCCAATTAAAATATTTTCTTGGCATGGAAGTAGCAAGATCAAAAGAAGGCATTATGGTGTCACAAAGGAAGTATGTACTAGATCTTCTAAAAGAGACGGGTATGAGTGGTTGTCGTCCAGCTGAAACACCTATTGATCCAATTATGAAATTCGGAAACAAAGAAGAAAATTCAGTTGACCAAAGTCAATATCAGAGACTAGTGGGAAAGTTGATCTACTTATCACACACTCGGCCTGATATAGTTTTTGTTGTAAGCTTAGTGAGTCAATTTATGCACTCTCCATAGGAAGAGCACCAAGAAGCGGTCTACAGGATTCTAAGATATTTGAAAAGTTCACCAGGGAAAGGTTTGTTTTTCAAAAAGGGACAAGAAAAGGGCATTGAAAGCTTTACAGATGCAGATTGGGCAAGTTCTACTATTGATAGGAGGTCTACATCAGGATATTGTACTTTTATATGGGGAAATCTAGTGACTTGGAGGAGTAAAAAGCAGAATGTTGTCGTCCGTAGCAGTGCTGAAGTTGAATACCGATCTATGGCCAATGGGATCTGTGAAATGATTTGGCTCAAGAAGATGATGGAAGAACTAAAAATGTTGTTTGTGTTACCAATGAAGTTGTACTGTGACAACAAAGCTGCCATAAGTATTGCTCACAATCCACTTCAACATGACAGAACAAAGTATGTTGAAGTGGATAGGCACTTCATAAAAGAGAAGATTGAAGAAGGAAACGTGTGCATGCCTTTCGTCACAACAAATTAGCAAATTGCGGATATTTTCACAAAAGGCTTGTTTAAACCAAAGTTTGAAATTTTTGTAAGCAAGTTAGGCATGACAGATATTTACATGCCAACTTGAGGGGGAGTGTTGATTTGTAAATATCTAAGTGTCATCAGATATGATTTTGTAGGATTTAAATTGATCTTATAAAATCATATCTGATATGCTATTGAATAGGTTAGGATATTAGATCAATAAAATCATCCCTTGATTCTCAAATCTGCTAGAATCAAGGAATTTGATTGCTAGATAGTTTGGTTTTCTATACTATAAATTTGTATCTCTATGGATGAATAAATAGTACAACTTTGGTACCAAAACTTACAAATACACATGTAGATCAAATTACTAAAACCATACTTCTCTTCCAAGAATCAAATAATAAACAACATAGTTTGTGTTTCATATGGAAGAAAATGTTTTCCACTTTGCTCATGTTTGGTTGGTCAAATTTTTGGAGAACATTTTCTCTAGGAAAACAAGTCCTTAAAAATGAGGAAAATAATCTCCCTAGTGAAAGTAGGGAAAATAAGTTTCATACGTGGTATTTCCAGACTAATACTCTCCAACACACCCCACCCCACTCCTAACCCCATAGCCCCCATTCCAACCACCTCCACACCCCTAGATGCCCATGCAACCACAATAGTGTTTGACTAGATTATATACAAATGTTTTTGGGACAATATTTTCTGCTTATTTACCAAACACGAGAAAATAATAAGAAACTTACTTGGAGGTCGAAAACATTTTCCTTCAAACCAAACACACCCTAACTATAATAGGCCAATTAACACTTTGAAAAGGATAACCCTCTTCATCCCAGATAGTTTTCAACGGGGCGAGGTAAGATAAGAAATAATGCATACTTGTTCACCCATAAGTTTTTTAATGAGATGTAACATTTGAGAATCTTGCTCTTCCCCTTGTATGAAAAATGTGACCAAGGATAGGAAGTAGATGAAAATTGGAATGGAAATGGAGCAAGCGAGTATCAAGAAAATAAAAAATACAATGAGCATACCATTTCTCTTTGCTTCTCTTTTTTGAAACCGGTAGAAATCTAAACCCACATCTTTCTTTTTCTTTTTGTCCATATTATCCATGACTGCAGCTTGGGAAACAGAACCAACTGCAATTCCAGTTTCAGAATCAGTTGTCTTTTTCCTTCCTTTGTGATGTACGACAACAGTCCAGCCATCTTCTGCAGCAAGGGCTTCTTTTTCTTTCCTTTCCTGTATGAACAGAATAAGCCAGATATGAAAGAAAAAATTAAGAAGAGACTACACTCCAGTTCATCAAACAAGAAAACATATATGTTAACCACATATAATGAAAATAAAATCCAACCATCAGATGTATAGAACATGATTGGTTCAGGGCATTAACAATTTTTTTATAACATCATTTTCTGTCAGTCAAAACATTTCAAGATTACTATGAAACTTTATACATGATATGAGCAAAATTCTGCAAAAGTTGTCCATTTTCTTTCTAAAAACTGAAGCATTAACCAGCTCTAGACATAACAAAGCTCATAAACATCCTAGCATTCCTCCAAGTACTTCAACAAAATCATTAACAGCAAAAGAACATTCTGGAGAAATGATGTACCTGTTCCTTTTTCGCCTCATAAGAAGTAATAAACTCATCAATTCTTTCTTGCAACACCTTCAACCCAGGCCTACTCTGGTAATAATCGAGTACCCACTCTGCAATAAAGGAGATTTCTTCTTAATAAGGAAGCAAAATGATATAACATTACTGGACTAAGTGGCCACATCAACATTTTTCTGAAAGGCAAAAAGGGGGATATACAACAGCAGAATAACTTCGAAACTGCATCAATGATTAGAGTTTCTCCTTGAGATAATTGAGAAAGAAAATCCAACTTCCAATCTCAAATGTAGAACACGGGAGCCAAGCAACAGGTAAGTGGCAATTTTTCAGGAATATATAGGTTCTTACTTCTCATTCCTTTTGAGCAATCCTCATCGCCAGAAGATAGTTCATCAATCTCTTCATATCCTGCTTGTCCTCTCTTCTCCACCAAGTTGTCTTGCGTTATTGTGAGGGAATGATCCTTCTCTGCAATTTTGACAACATCATTTGGCTTGCCTAGGGGTAAGCAATATGGTACTGACAATATCATCATGTCTATTTAACAGTTAGAAAAATCAGTCTAGTAAAATTAATTCCTTTTCTCCTTTGTACTCTGCACAAAAATGGAAATGTCACTTTAAGAGGTGTCTTCCTGAACTCTTAGCTCTTTTTAAACATACAGTAAAAGGAAATACGAGAGAGAGAGACAGACAGACAGAGAGAGAGAGACAGAGAGAGAGAGAGAGAAACAACTGAGACACTAGAAAATCTCTCCATACCACTTTTCTGATCTGAATCATCATTAGCCTCAACATAATGATCAACAGTCTCATTTCTCCGTACTTTCTTCTCACATTTTCTCTTCTTCTTTCTGGATTTCCTTTTCTCAGCAGATACATTATTTTCTTGACCAAGTGCATCTTCTCTTTCATTAGATTGATCAATTTCCAAACTTTCAGTTTCATCAAGTTTGACATCTTTCCTCATCTTCCTCTTTGCAGATTTGTTCTCTTTTTCTCCATCCACATTATCTGATTCATCAAAACTAATCAACAACCAAAAAAAGATTGCAGCAATTTGATGATCACAGTAAAATTCAAATTGACTTTTATATGTCGATTACCTTTATAATTTGAGAGATGTACTTCATCTCTTCTTCTAGTTAGTACATGAGCTCTCTTCTTCTTCCTCTTCTTTTCTTCCATTGCCTTAGCCAACTTCTCCTCTTGCATAAAAGGGCACAAACAATATCATTGTTTGGTAGACGTCAAACTAACAACTGTGATAAGAAAAATTGCCAGGTAAAGGAAGGAGTTCTATAATAAGCTTTTTACTGGTTCACCATAATGTATGGGCACCCTACTTCCCAATCTTTGGCTCATTCGACAAATCACGTTTTACTGTATCTAGAATCCTAATTAAACCCAACGCCATTTCCTTCCATAGAAATTTATGATTCTTGTTATAGTACTACACTAAAAACACTCTCTTGATCACATATTCCCGCTCCATATATTTTCTAAGCAATCTGATTCAAATACGTAACAAAGACCCTCATAAAAGAAAAACCAAGCTTTCAACACAGATATACAAAAGTTTCCTTCAAAGAGAAGAGCACCTCTATTAAAACCTAAGTTGTGCAGACTCTTCACTTTGGATGCTGCACCGATGTCGGATTCTCCAGAAATACACTAGTTTTGGAGAATCCAACATCCACCCAATGACATTTTTGAAGAGTTAGAACAACATAGGTGAACTGAATAAAAAGATAAGCTTAGCAAAAACGGACTCACTCCTCGAGAACACCTAAAGATGAAAGTAATCAGAAGCCTAACTTTTTGAGTCATCCATAAACTATGCCCATTTAGCTTGAAAACTAAGTAGCTCAGAATGTAAATATTTTAATCAAACATTCAAAAGATAGTTAATTTTTTTTTCAGGAGAACGATTGTTTATTATACTTTAATGTCACAACAACAAAACAAAAGCATATCAAGTGAAATCCCAAATTAGTTAAGAGTATGTTCTATATGCACATTCATTCATTCATCATATTCATCATAAAATCAATGAAAGATGGAAACTTTAAGGCAATAATACCTTCTTTTTGGAGGAAGATAGCTCTACCCTCTTTATTCTTTTTTGATTTCTTCTTTTTGTTTAGCTTTTCCAGTGAACCCTCAGCTCCCATCCTCCTCTACCCTTCTTTTGTCTGTCAATTTTATACCCAAAAATTAGCAGAAAAAAAAGGAGAAACCCACAACATCATTATCAACTGGTATACCAATTATCAAGAAAAAACAGAGTACAGAGGCGGAGAACGGCTGAGGACGGCGCCGTACCTGCTTCGGTTTTGTGAGGAGAAAGAATAAACAGACTTCTTTTAAATTTTTTTCTAACAAATTTGTCTTTTAAGTTTTGTTGAATTTATACGCCACCAAAAACTAGCAGTTAATATCCCAATACGTGTTATACTTTCTAACTCACTCAATTTTGATTTTTAGGTTTGTTTGCAAAGTTACCCCTACTGTCCAACAATAATTATTCACTACTGATTTGGTACATCTAGAGGTGTTCGTGATTATTAATTAAAATCAAAATTAAATCAATATAGTCGGTTTTTTAAATTTCTAAAACCAAACCAAATTAAACGAAAAAAATAATCGTCGATTTGGTTATTATTGATTTGGTTCGGTTTGGTTTAGTTTTTCTAATTTATCCGTTTTGAAAGTAATAGTAATTTTTTTGAGGACTTACGTCGATAGATACAAATATCCAGCACATGAACAATCCACCAAAAAGCCATTGTCGGTTCAATTAAGCAATACTAGAGTTATCACTACACGAACAAAGTGTTTCAATTAAGAGAAAGTGTGACTATTTTTGCGAAGCATGGTAGGTAAAGACTAAAATGGATTTTAATGAAATTGGACTTAGGATTGTTATAGTTGGGCTTGATAAAATTACAAAGTTAAAGACTTAAGTTGATTAAAATTTAATAAAATATTTATTTATGAATAATATATAAATAATTAATAAAATTTATATATCTAATTTATCGGTTCGATTTGGTTATTTTTGCGGTTTATTTTTAGTAAAGCCAAAACCAAAACCAAACCATATAATATTGGTTTTCAAAATTTAAAACCAAACCTAACTAAATCCAACCAAATATCGGTTTTTTAATCGGCTTGATTCGAATTGTGGTTCGATTTGGTTTTTTAATCATAACCATGAACAGCCCTAAGTACACCCATTAAGAAACAATAAATAACAAGGGTAATAATACTATATTATTCTTTGACTTTTATTAAATTTAATGCTTTGAGAAATGTGTTGGATGATAAAAAGTGGAGTATTTAATAGCAACGGTAAAATAGACACAAAGAGTAATTTAACTCTTGATTTTTAAAATTAGACAACATTGTTGGACAACTAGTTTTAGTATAGTCAACAACTATTATTGGACGGAAGGAGTAATTAGAATTACACATACATGTCTGTTTGTCACATTATAATTACAAATGTATTGTTTGAACTTTGAATGCACATGCGATCATAAGATTATATTAACTTTTAAAAATAATATTTAAAATTTATATTAGACAAATAAGAAACTTTATAAATAAAATTAAGTTAAATATTTAAGATAAATTGTCTTTTAAAAATATATTAATTAATAAACATATGTTCTTAACTAATATTATAAAAAAATGAGTTATTGTAACGACTTGTTCCCGTCGTTATGGATAAACCAATGGGGAAGGAATTTGGGCCAGAACACTTCTGAGTAGTAACTTGGAAATTTCCAGCCTAGGCTAGACTTGGACGAAATCTGTGTCAGGTGAGGTCTAGGGTAATCCGGTAATGGATGGAGGATTTGATTATGAATTTAATGATTTAAATGGATAGCCAAGACGATAAGGAGCCTTTACGGCTTTACAGAATCGAATTCGGGTGGGTAGAACTCCTGTAATTGATCTTAGCGTGAAATCATGGTTTTAGAACGTCAATGATTGAGGGTGTGTTTTAAGATGGAGACATGGAACACAAATTTCGAGTCTCTGTCTCCGTGGAACCCGCCACGATGGGATTATTCTCGCCATGGCTGTGCCGCTATGGTGGGCCAGTCGTGAGTAAGATGGGAAAAGTCCCAAAAATGTTATTTTTCTACAAACTTCGTTCTTGGAGAGAAAAAGGGTGACCTATGACTATTTCTTCTGGTATTTCACTAATGCTCGCGCTAAAGGTAAGTTGATTACTCCCCTAATTCATCAATTGATTCTTAGAACTTAAAATCCTTGTTATTTATCCTTGGGGAGGGTTTTGGCTTGAATTTAATGGTGGAAAAAGCCCTAGTTGGGTGTTAGGATCATGGGATTGGCCAAGGGTTAGAATTTGGATGTAATCCGAGTAGATTAGGTCTCTATTATTAATCATTATTTGCTTAATTTATTTGTTTTAGACCAAGAACAAAGTTGAGAGACTCCGGAAAGGAAAAGCTCAAGTTCCTTAAGAGTGTTCAAGCTTAGTTTCAAGGTAGATGATGGTTTGATTTCTTGCCAGTGTTATATATGCCTGCTAACTGCTCCATTGTATTCATTCTTGTATGTGGAAAGATGAAATGATTAATCTAATGAAATGACTAATTGTGATTTCATAGTATGCAATGAACCTGTTACCTAATTGTACAACACAAGTGTGTAAATCATTCATTGTGGTGCTGATTGTGTTTGTAACTGTGGTGATTGGATTGGGTGTCACATTTCGACACATAATTGGATTGAGTGTCACGTTCCGACACATATTGGATCAGGTGTCATGTTTCGACACATTATTGAATCGGGTGTCACGTTCTGACACACTAACAGTTTGAGTGTTGCATTTGAGATTGATATTGTGAAACTAATATATTGGGCATGAACTGGTAAATTATTATTCTTTTTGTATATGTGTGAGTTACTATGTTTTAGTTACTTGTGTATGTCTCACTTACTGGAATAGCCGCATGATCCTACCAGTACAACATTGTTTATGTACTGATACTGCACTTGTTCTTTCTTTATTGAGTACATGACATCTTCAAGCGGCTGTTGTGAGACCTCAGTTAGAAGATCACTAACTTGTCAAGTTCAAAAGTGAGCCAGTTCGAATTCCTTTAGGCTACCATGGATTTATCTAGGATCTTAGTCCATTTCCTTTGGACTTAGACTTTTCAGACTCTTACTTAATGTTTAGTTGTTTTGAGATTGCATCCCCTTATCTTAGACCGTTTAGCTAGAAATTTTGGTACAATGACTTTCAGGTTCTAGGGGTTGAATTTTCGCTTGTTTATGTTTGTTTTTGATAACTTACTGAGTTTATGGGAACTCAACTTTTAAATTGATTATTTAAACCTATTTCCACATCTTTAAATGTCTGTTTTTTGTTAGTACTATTTATTTGGGTTATAGTAATGGTTCTTCCACCGGAGAGTTAGTGTAGGTGTCAATCATGACGGTTTGGGTTGTGACATAGTTGGTATCAGAGCCCTAGGTTCGTTGATCTCGTTATACCAAAATGAGTCCATTAGAGACTTACGGAACAGCATAGAGATGTCTGTATTTTTCTTCAAAAGGCTACACGACTTTAGGAAAATCTCTCTATCTTCTTTTCCTTTCGTGCTATAACTTGATTCGAATTGATATCTGGTGATTCAAATTCGTATCTAATCTCTTTCACTCTTCGATCCATAGATGGTGAACATGCGAAACAACGACGCAAGGACAGTAGTTGTAACACCTCAGAAGTCAGACTTAGAAAAATGAAGCAGAAGAACACCAGAAACAGTGAACCACGGCAGGGTTCACGGACGGTGAAAGGGACTACGGTCCGTCGACCTGCTTGTGGGTTCACACCCAGCCTGGTGGACCATGGGACCCTTCACGAGCCGTGGACCACCACATGGGCTGTACTGGTGCTCATGGAAGGAAGACACGACCTCTCAAGCTCAGATGTCAAACCACGAAGCCCTCCACAGGTCGTGGTCTCGACGACAGGCAGTGGTGAGGCTCGTCAACCTTGACCAGTAGACCCCATCCCCAGGTGAAGAACCACGACGACCTTCACAGTCCGTGGTCCTTCACACGGTCCGTGAAGTGGACCGTAGAGAAAAGTCCCATAACAAGCAGCCACCAGACCAAGGACCACAACCAGCTTGACGGTCCGTCAAAGGGGCCGTGTTTGGCTGCATCAGACTTTTAAGTCAGGGGTCGTTTGGTATTTTCCCTATGTGTTGGACTTCTAAACTACGTCATTTAACCCCTAAACTACGTAGTTTTGGTCAGTTTAAGCCTAATAACTTAGTCAGATCTTTCCCTACTAAAAAATCATCAAACTTAGAACAAAAGAGGAGAAAAGAGGTGACCCAAATCCTTCCAACAACACAACAAGGTTTCCTCAATTCCATCCCTGAAATCGAAAGATTTCTCAGTGAAATTTGTCACTAGGTATGTGGAATTTCACTAGTGGCTTCCTTTCACCCATTAGGTCCCTAGAATTTAGTCAGATTCTTGATTCCCTCCATATTATCTAGACCTAGGGTTTCTTGAATGTTAGAAGTTGTTGTGGATTAGTTGTTAGAATATTCCTAATCATTTTTTCATGTTTTTGTAACATTGTTGCTTAGTTCATTGCATGAAATTCAGAACCCTAGTTTTGTAGATTCGTTTAGTTCGTCAATTACACTTGCAATTACACTTGCTAGGCCAGCTTATACAGTTATACATGCATTAGTTCCACATGTTTATCAGTACATTAATATTGCATTTTCAGTTAGCATGTCAGAACAATGAGATATCCATTATGTTTCAGTTATGTTGTATTGTACATTTATTCAGTTAGGAGTAGGCTTAACATTGAGTTGGACTAGGGTCAGTCACCCTCATAGTCCCAGAACTATGTATCCCCGTAGGTTTGAAAGTCCTCTCTGTGGGCATCATATTTAGTGATCACGCCAGTCATGCCTCTGTACCATTGGCAAGGTATATTGGGTCCTCTCGATGGGGCGTATACATTGAACTCCACATTTAGCTCATGTGGTTTTATGTTGGTTATTAGTAGCTCCCACAGTCAGATTCTAGTGCATTGACCAGGTTCCAGTTATATTTCAGTATTCAATTTCAGCATGTTATGTACTTGGTCATTGCATTCATTTCAGTATATTTTAGTATTTGCATAATGTTCAGATTATATCATTGCTCAGTATGTTTTATTTCAATTATGTATATATTGTTCAGCTTTATCCTATCCTACATGCTCAGTACCTTTCAAGTACTGACACATACTCTACACTACATCTTCTCGTGATGTAGGTTTAGGTCCTCAACATTCATATCATGCGTAGATTGGCTCCCGATCTCCTTTTTAGCTGCTCAGTGGTGAGTCCTTATTTTTCGAGGATAATAGACATGTTTCTATATTTAGTCTTTTCATTTTAGTTTTCAGTATTTGCTAGAGTTAGCTGGGGCATGTCCTAGCATCTCTAGTTAGTTAGAGGCTTATTTCAGACATTGTTAGATTCAACTTTAGTTTTGAGTTTGATCTTTCAGTTGTTATTAAACTCATAGTTTCTTTATATTTAGACAGTATTGGGTATTCCCCATCATTTCAGTTATCTCATGATTTTAGCTTCCGCACGGTGTTTTCTTAATTATGCTTATGATATGCCAGCTCAGGGTTAGCTTGGGGTCACTCATGATCCCAGGTCTTGTGTTTACGTCAAGGAGGTAGCCTCAGGGCGTGACAAAAGCTCTCATAAATGAGCCAGCAAGGGAGCCCGTAGCGAGAGAACGTGGCCGAGGTAGGGGTAGAGATAAAGGAAGGGGCAGAGGTCGAGGAAGGGTAGCACCCGCCAAGGATGAAGCCCAAGCTGAGAATGTACCAAGAGAAGAGGCCCCTTCCGCACCCCAGGACGAGGTAGAAGATATTGTGGAGATTGAGGTGGAAGATTATGTTGAACTAGAGGAGGATGCACAGGCTGGGACTGCAGGACTTCCCCCTTTGGATCAAACTACAGCTCAGCAAATTTTGACTTTTCTAAGTGGGTTGGTCGGCTCTGGGACCATTTCCATGTTGCAAGTTGCTCAACTTCATGTCGACTCGCCTCATTCGTACTTGCCCGACCAAGGAAATAATGAATGAGAAAGAGATTAAACAACGGAGATTTAGCATTGATAATTCGCTATCTATTATTATTAGGATTATTGCATTAAGAACTTGTGGGAACACATATGCCTTAGTTTCATCTCATATTGACATTACTAACTGCGAATTCTGTTACTTGTTAACTTGTAACTACAAATCAATCAATAATTATTTTATGTTACAAACCACTTTTTATGAAAATAATCTGACTAAAAGTACAATCAACAGTAAATTGGCTCGAGTCTAGACTATATTTCTCGTGGGATCAACCCTAACCTCAATTAGGTTCTTTATTTGACAATGACCGCTTATACTTATTTAGGGAGGTGTAATTTGAGTGTATCATCTTACATAATCATATACATAAAATAACATTCTTAAAATGATCCATATAGACCTTAAAACATATCATGCAATTCGCATAATTGAGGAGTTTCTATAACTGACATACACCATGTGAGCTCATGATGTCCAACAGCTAACCCAATTGGGAAGGCTGCCCTATACCTTGTTAGAGTATAAGACCATATCATATCTATGTGGATCTACTAATTTGAGCCCTCTTAGGGCCAGAAGGTCAACAATCAAAGAGGTGAAACATAATCCTACGTTGGTGCATAGTTATGGGACTTGAGTTTTCTAAACCAACATCCTCTTAATACTAAATTGTCCTCCGAAAATAACATATATTCATATAATGCTTATATGTATGAAAACTACTTATCATCTTGAATCATATATGAGGCTAAGCTCAAAAGTCATATCTTAAAATAACTTGTATTTAGGTGGTAATTCATATCATGCTTGCTTTCATGCTTGAAATCCATGAGGATTTGAATTACCATAATAAATCATGCTAAATTGGTACCATAAGGTTTCAAAATCAAAGGAAAACAATAAAAACAAAAGTTTATGAAGAAAGATCATAATTTCATAAAAAGCCCTAGCTTTGCTTCTAACAATCTTGTGAAATTCTTGAGAATCAAACTACTTTAGGCATGAGTGCGAAGGAATACTCTCATTGAAGCGTTACATATCTTAACTTAAAAGTTTGAGGAAGAATTGGATTGAAATCTCTAAATTTTTTATAGGTTTTTTTCTTTGAAGTGTTGGGAAGGAAAAAGGAGGAGAAAAGTTTATCGTAACCTATCAAATCTGAATGAATAAGGGTTTTGGTAGAGGTTAATGGATGTTGGTTGGAGTTTTGGGATAAGGAAAGAATGAAAACACCCCTCGTAGAATGTGAAAATAAGAGCAAACTAAATTTTTTTTAGGGAGCATACGCGGCCACGCAACTGAAACCTTGATCGCGCGGAACTTCGCACACACCTAGCAATAACACTGCCTTTGCCGCGCGATCGCGCAGTGGACGTCACTTCACACGGCGGATCGCGCAGAATACATAGTGCTCAGTAAAATGGGCATAATTTTTAACACAAAACTTGGATTGACGAACAGTCAAAGACATTAGATTGTAGGCTTCACGATCTTTCATTTTATTGGTATTAGGCCACAAAAACTCATCATCTACTAGAAGTCCCTTATAACGTTAGTTCACATCTAATATATTTCCCACACTTAAGAATTGATCTCAACATATACACATACAATTATAAATCATTGAGTTATATACATATGGAGGATGGTTCGAATCTTTACTTAGAACTTGTGGGGAGTTATAGGGTACCATGCCGATATGCTAATGATTGGATAGGATGTCACACCTATACACTAACATTTTTGTGTGAGGTAGGTTCCATGAGAGAACTGAGCTTACTTCTTCATGACATGATAGTTACATGTTGGTATTGTGTGTGGACCAAATTTATCACAATGTAGATATTTTACATATTAGTCCTGAGGGATCAAGTTGGTGTGTTTAAATGTTGAGGTGGATCTTGTTTAGACCCGGATGACATACGAAATACCGTAATGGTAAGTTAGGGATCCTTGGAGGTGTGGGCTATTTTGTACTTATAGGTATAAATATATATTTGTTTTGCTAAACTGTGTTGCATGTTCATATCTCATATAATTTGAGCATCGATAGGTAAGACGTTGGCATGAGAGCTTGAGGGGAATAATAGATTGACTGTCAGAGTTAGTGATGGTCCTGTATTGGTGGAAATTTCTATGTGATGGAAGAGTTAGGCTATGATTTGATATGAGGATGGAAGGGCTTAGATGGTAGAGTCGGCAATGGAAGGAGGTGGGTGACTTGAGGTGAAGCGTGTGGGTCCTAATGGCATTTTTAAGTTCTTGTTCTTAGTTATGTGCATGATATTATGTGATGGATTCGGGTCGACCGATGATACCTAACAGTATGTGTTGTTAGTACTGATACTACTCTTGTTATGCCATTTGGCATAGTCTAGTTGCAAGATTCAGTAATATTTCTGAGGTGAAGAAAAAGATAATCTCCGACAACTTCTACTTCTCTTTCCTTATGGTGGGACTTGTATCTTATTTCATAATACATTGTACCGTCTTAGTAGCTCTTGTACCTGTTTAAACTAGTTCCTTGGGAGGATTTTTTCGTTAATTGTAAAAAAAAGATTTTTACATTCGAGTTTCATGTTTATTCTATAGTATTAAAGAGATCTTTTGTGTTTATTCATTTCCGCATTGCTTGTTTTAAATTGGGTTGTAAGAGTTCTCCTATTTAGGTGTTATTGTAGGTGCCCGAACGACCTGGTGGGTTGGGTTGTGACATATATTGGCTCAATCATTCATCCTCTTAATTACTTTCACTTTCACTCATCAATATAGTTATCTCCCATAGAATAAAATGATTTTTCTAGCTCTACGTAAGATAATAATTCTGTAGTTATAAATTACAATGAGAAATGGATGAAAGTCTAATTTTTGAGGGTGCATGAACATAAGTTTTTTTAAACAAATATTCACCAATACAATAGTTTAATATTTCAAGACTAAGCTACAGTTCAAATATACATTTTTATATACAAGAGGTGAAGACTCGTCCTTTGTGATCTAGACTTGCTAACTTGTAGACCCGTAAGAAATTCAACTCACAAATACGTATCAAGTCATATAAAGAGTGGTAAAATATTAAATGAAATTTTAGGGTTAATAATATGTACTTTATACTATTTGCCTAGGGTTAAAAATGTAAGTAGATAATTCTTAACGGATTAACGGTTTATCTAATAAAGAATTGAAGTAATTTACTCTCATATCGATAAACCATTAAATATAAAATTTTAAACCATACTAAGTTCACGATTAGCTTATCGATTATAATTCTATTTTAAATAGCCCTATCTTTTATCATGTATATCGGTTGTCGTGTAATTACAGTATCTTCTTTTTGGAAAGAAGAATAAACCATATAGAAGAGATATTTTTAAGAAATATAATAAATAGTAATATTAAAGAAATTTTTTTTTGTGAAGATTTAAGTAGAGAAAACAAGGAAAATTATTTATGGTCAAACGCCTACTTAATTGAAGATATATTTTAAGAAATATAATAATAAATAATAATTAGGATATATTTATTTTTGAAGATTTAAATAGAGAAAATAAGGAAATTCTTTAAAATCTACACCCATTTTTCTTCTCTTATTTTCCTCCATTTTTGCAGTCATTCTCTGTGTTTTTGCTTAGTAGTTAAATGGAATATCGAAGATAACCGTAAGTTTCGTTTCTTTACTTTTTTATTTACTATTATTTCTGCTTAATAGACCGAGTGAATGAATAGTTGCCTTTTATTTTCCTACTATTTGAATGAATTATTGCGTAAAAAGTTCAATTTTGATGGATACTTGTTCATTGATGTCAGTGTATTTTTCTGTTTTTTGTTTGTTGGTTACCTGTTGGCTTGATTTTTGAGTTAGGTAGATAATTTTACTTTAAGATAAAAGGAAGGTGTTTGATCCTTTGGTCTCAAATGCTAATTTTTAAGAACATGTCAGTAAAATCCCACAAGTAGAGTTTGGGGAGGGTAGATTGTACATATGATACGGTACGTATGTAGAAACATATTTGCCATACAAGGCGTTCAACATGTGTACAGTGACTGATTTTTACACATGAAAAAAATCATCCATGGTGGAGTGACTTAATTGATAAAACCTGATAGCATTCCAACATTACCACCTAATTCCTTGAAGGAACTTAGTAGTTTAATGTTTGGTAATAGCCTAATTAAAGGAGAAAGTTTGATAGTTTATGGTGCATATTGGTTCATTAGAAATTTGATGTTTATCATGAGAAATGAATAATATAAATTGCTTAATATCATTGTAGAATTTGAATGTACCAAAAGACAAGTATCATGATAAATTTATAATTTAGATGTTCCAAAACACAATTTCCAATTAGAAGTTTGATGCTTAAAATCTTGGTAAAAATTTGGATGTACCAAAATACAAATATCATGCCAAATTTATAATACTAAAAACGATCATAAACTACTTTAGGTTACTTGAATGACCTATGTTCTAGTTTAAATAGACATTTATTTCTTCTTCAGATTATTTACTTGAGACGAACTAATGCTAAGTGAGACATGATGCCCTTTATTAAATTTATCGAGTCGTGTGAACAGTATATTAGAAAAGGAAATAGACCAAATGCTTATACATCTAAATATTGATGGTAAACATAAAAATTTTAAGGACAAAACTAAAGACCACCCAAAAATAGGAGCAATCTGAGCAAAAACATCAAACATTCCATCCAAAAGTAAATTCATATTAAAATCCATTGATCTCTATGTTAATATGGTAAATCAATTACTTCGCTTTAACTACTCTATGTTCCGAGTATGATGGATTTGATTGTATAATTTTTTTTAAATTAATTAAATCGTCCTATCTTTTTCGTCTTATTTTATGTGAAAGTATTTGACTGCGTGCAAGAGTTTAATAAATTAAAAACTCACATGTAAGAGGGTGTTTGACTAAGCTTACTTATAAGAATATTTAACTTTATTTACTCGTTTGGCAAACATCCAAAGTACTTATAAGCCAGTATCAATCTGGGATTGTGATTGGTAGAAAAATTGCTCTATGTATCTTCAAGCAATGCAATTCTCATATGAAGAGTGTCAACTCTGTTATGATTTTGGTTAGGTATTAGATTTTTCTTTTCTACTCTTCTGTTCAACTTAATTTGTTTTTGATTCACAGGTATGTTCTAAAGAGTTATTTGCACGCGTGTTAGATAAATTGAAGTGAGAAATGTAATGTGTTGTTCAGGGAATTATTGAGACTCATGTAAGTTCCCAGAGCAATGAAAAAACCTACCCCTATCTCTCTGTTTTTCTTCTTTAATAATTAGTAAGGTATGCTACTTGTAAAAATTGGCCTTGCTATATTATGGCATTTACTGAAACAATTTTTGGCAACTGATTATTGAAAAGATACTGACAGTGCTAATCATACTTGCAGCATGTTGAAGCCTTAGAAATTCTACTTCAAGGGCTTTGTGGTGTGCTAAACAAGGCTTAAGGGTCCATGAATTGTGCCTTAAAAGTGTTCCAAACCTAGGTAAGTGAGATTACTCGTTGAACTATTAGGTACTAAGAACTAACTCAATGGTCATGTATGTACCGATGTGATTGAGGCAAATGTTTGCAATCATCAATGCATTCGTAGGGAGGTTTTCTCACCTTAGAGTTTTGACATAACTGTCATTTTTTCTCTCTCTATGGTCCATCTTATTCTAGTTGTATTGCGGTGCTAAATGTCAATTATTCAATGGAATTAGGTTTTGTTGATGATACACTTGTGATTCTTTGAAATGTTGACGAGTGTAACACCGGAGTATAAAACAATGCTAGTTTTTTTGTTGAAGGTAGTGTGGCAGATGTTGATCCCACTAGCATTGAGTTTCTACAGGAGGAATGGTTATGGCTAAAATAAAATATAATAAGAATTTTTATGACATGAATAATCGTGAAAGAGTATCGATCAGTTCATTAAATGTGTTGAATCTAGACTTTATTTTTCAAATCAGGACGGGTCGAATCTAGACTTCACTTATGATTAGTCTATGGTGTTCATTGTCCGCCAATTTAATATTTATCTCAAACTTATAAGCGCCTCTCTGTATTAAACTCAACATTTATAACCTTAACTAGAAGTATTCCTCTTGCTTATAGTAATATATCATAAATCTTAAATTCAGAGCACCTTCATCTAATCACCTACAAAGTATCAGGCATCTATCTCGATTACATCGAACTACTATAACCTTCTTGGATATGTTTATCTCGTTTTACTATATAACTAGTCAAGGTATTATTGTGCCTTAAATATTATGGTAGATGGTTGATTTTATTAACCTTAGATCCCACAAATAGATATTGACCTTCGCCGTTGTCTACACATGATCACAATTCACATATTTGTTTAAGACTAATTTCTCCTCTTGGTTAGACAAGAAGAAAAAATCAAATTATGATCATTCAAATGTAATTGGTAAAACAATGTCTAAAAATCATTTCTGCCTTCTCCCATTTTTTTTCTTTTTCCCCTTTCCTGCTTGTTTTGTATGTGAGTTATTTTAACCATGTGGTATGTTTCTTACCATTCTCAGGCTTAGTAGCATCAGAAATACGGCTCGTATGTGATCTTGAGCAGCCGGAACCCACATGGTAAGAGATCTTGTTCATTGTACACCTATCTCTGAGGACACGTGAAGCCTAACTTATTTTATGTGATTAACTATAGGACTGTTAGGCATGTTGGTGGTCCGATGAGAGGTGCTGGTGCTGAACAAATCTCATTCTTGGTGAGATCGATGCAAGAAAACAAAATAACCAAGAATGCACTAATCGTGTTTGATAAACTTGGCTACAAGCTAGACCACGAGCATCTGAGAGTCGGTTTTGCATTTCATTTCCAAAGAGATGCCCTGATAACTTTAACAGTTTCATCCATCAATAAGATGTTGAAACTTCATGTTATCGATGATGCAGTGCATGTGACTCTGGGAATACATCTAGTTGAAGTGACCACACCAGCTTCATCTAAAAATTACACTGAAGTTGTTGCATTTGTATCGTCCTTCTGTAAATATCTTGCACCGTAAGCATCTTTATATTGGTTTGTTGTCCATAATAATTGGCTAGCTGTACCTGGTATTATATATTTATCACTTTTTTCTGTGATCATATGGTGAACATAAAAATGATTTTTATTGTTTTCAGGCTCCTTCATTTGTCAAAACCTAGTGTCTCAACAGGGGTTGTTCCCACCGCTGCTGCAGCTGCTGCGTCTCTCATGGCGGATGGTTGAGGCACCAAGTAACAAAAATGTGGTATTACTCGGTGCCATATTTCTGTCTCAAAAAATTTGTTATCCCAGTGACTTCTAAAAGGCTGGGCACTAGTGCTGGAGGATTCTTGCTCTCTTTGATCTATAATCGTTTTCTCTTAGGTATTTGATACTTTTCTGGTTGATGTGTTAAACTCAAAGCAAATGAGATGTTTAAATGTTCTTGGTCTGTGATTATTATAGTAAGCTATCAGTTTCAAATATTGTATGCATGTAGTTGTTGAATAATTAGGAATGTGGATATTCGGATTAAGGCGGAAGTGATTTTCAAATTGTCTATCACAAAATACTTTAAGCATTAGAGTAATTAAACAACTTATTAAAATACTTCACCAAAACTATACTTAGTCATTCAAAAGTATCCTACAAGAAAATAAATGTACAGAATTCTATCAAAAAGAAGAGAATTTTGAGAAAAATTTATCAAGTGTGAACTTTGATTAAATTTGTAGAATGCAAGATTTCTACCTAAAGCTTACTTTTCATTTTAAAAGTTCTTTGTTTTGTTTGTGAAAATTTCACCCCTTCCATATGCTAATATTCATGCACATGCAAAAAGCGAATTTAGGAAAGCCCAGGAGTCACATGACACTGTTTCGTCAGAAAAATTTACTAAATATGTACATATAGGGAGAAGTTAAAAATAGATATAAGAGATATATTATAATGTAAAATGACACTTTTTAACTAAAGCTATGCGTAGTTAAATTGATTCGGCGTGAAAATTACACATGTTAAAATGTGTTTAAACCTACGTAGCCTCATTTTGATACATTTTTTTAAAAATGAAATTCAATGGATAAAAGTTGTTTTCTATGTATAAAAAAATATTTGATATTATTTTTAATGAGGTTATTTTGAATATATTTTAAAAAATAAAACCCATCAAGAAAAATTTATAAAAAATGTAATTTAATTTTGTTAAAAAAGTATAGTACTATACATGAATTATGTTTTATTTATATTTTATTCTTTTCTAATATCATGTTACATTATTTATTTATCGTTTCTCATTTTAAAAGGTGGCACTATTGATGAACTATTTTGTATATAACAATATATACATGCATCCTTGATCAATAACAATGTCTAAATCTGAAAACTCGAGTCATGAAGGTACCTACCATAACCCACCAGTAGGTAAGCCAATTCATATCCAGAATAATAAGAAACAGGCATATCAGGTAGAAACAATAACCAACAAGAGAAATAAAGTTGTAAATGACAACATCAACAATTTATACAAATCAACAATAGATCCTGTTGACACCCAATTTTGTCCCAACTAATTTCTTCCAAATTATTTTCTTTATGCGTCTAATGATTTGGAAAACTTACAGAGCATATTAGATATTATATTCATCTATAACTTTTTTTTTTTGTTAAAATACATGATCGACATAGTTTATTATATGTTGTATTACTATCATTATTAAATTTATTGTTATTTTGCAAAAGATGTCATATTGTTAGTTTGTTAAATCTATTCATGTATGTTGGCAGTCTTTTTTTTTTTAAAAAATCACCAGCCCTTTAATTATACTAAAATAGATACACTTTGAGTAGTTATAAACTTTGACTTCTTAACTTTCAATCGAAAGATGTCATTCCTTTGTTTCAATCTTGTATAGATCACATAATAGTTATATGTCATGTCAAGTGTTATCTTTCGATCTTATAACAAGCAGCTTTTTTCCTAACAATTTCTTATTAAATTTATATAAGATTCACTTCTTGATAGCGACCGATTCACCTATTTACGTGATGTTTTAGGTTTCTTGATATATTGTTTTAAAAGAGTGGATTCAAGTTAGTAAATAATGTCTTTTTATGTGTTAGTTGTTTTTCTATAATTGATCACTATGGTCCATTTAAAATGCTATATATTCTTTGTTTATCCGAAAGAAGCTCTTTGTGAAATGTTTGTGTTTGAACAAAAAAAAGAAGAATGAGGAACTTGCTCCATAACTTTCTTTGTTTTGCATAGAGTTTGAGTTGGCTCATCAGTGAAGTAAACTTTTTTATCTTATGTGTCACGACCCAGACCGTCGTGATTGGCACCCAAACTAACCCTCTGATGGGAGAACCATTACTACAACCGACTAAAAATTTAAAAATACGGAAGCAGGTTTAAATGACTAACTCAATACGGAGTTCCCATAAACTCTGAAGGTCTAACAAACAACTATTGCGGAAATTAAACCCCTAGAATTGGAAGTCATTGTACCAAAACTCTATTAACCAACAAGTGTAAGAGAAGGGGGTGCAACCCCGGAAACTAAACATAACAATTCAAAACGTATAGATCGAGTCCGAAGAGAATGGACTAAACAAAAGAAGGATCCATGGCAGCCTGAAAGAACTGGCTCACCCCTGAATCCGGTCGCGATCAACAATCTCCTAACTGAGGTCTGTTAGTAACCGCCTGAAGATGTCCTGTACTCAACAAAAAAAGAGCAAGTGCAGTATCAGTACACGAAACCACAGTGTACTGGTAGGATCACGCGGCTACTCATGTATGCACAATATACACAAGCAATTACAACACAGTAAATACACATATACAAAATGCATAATTCATTTATCATTTTAGGAGCAATATAAAATTTCCCAATTTCAATAACAATTAGATGTGAATGCAATCATCATAAGTGGTCCTCTCATGGAACCCACACCCAAACTGTTAGTGTGTCGGAACGTGACACCCGATCCAATATACATGTGTCAGAACGTGACACCCTGTCCAATATATGTGTCAAAACATGAAACCCAATCCAATATATGTATCGAAACATGACATCCGATCCAGCTAGCACAACCACATTCACAATCACACCCAACATGAACAATGCTCATACTCATACAATCAAGTAATAGGTTCAATGCATGTAATTGTTCCCACCTAATCACTTTATTAGATTGATTCACATTTCCTATTCACATGCATGCATACAATGAAGCAATTAACAAGTATATATCACACAACAGGAAATCGAACCATCACCTACCTCAAAACCAAGCCTGAATACTCCTAAGACACCTGAGCCTTCCCTTTCTGAAGTCTTTCAGCTTGATCTTGGTCTATAAAAAATTAATTAACATAAGGATCAATAAATAAGGTCTAATTTACCCGGATTATAACAAATTTATCAACCCAAGACCAAACCCATGATCCTAATGTTAAACTAGGGCTTTTCCCACCATCCACTTCAGGCCAAAACCCTCCCCCAACGATAATTACCCAAGATTCTATGTTCTTGGAATCGAAATACGGATTAGGGGAGTAATTAACTTACCTTTAGAGCTAGAAATCGTGGAAAACTATCAAGAATTACCCAGGGCCGTCCTTTAGTTCTTAAGAACGAAGTTTTACAGAAAATAATGAAATTGAGGTTTTTCCCGACTTAAGTTCGCGACTGGCTCGAATTCGATTCCTTTAAGTCGTATATGCTCCTTAACGTGTTGGCTACCTACCCATGTCATCAAATTCATGATTAGATCCCTTATTGATCACCATATTTCTCTAGACCTCACCTGACTCAGATTTCGTCCAAGTCTGTCCTAGGCTAGAAATTTCCAAGTTACTTCTCAAAAGTTTTCTGGCGGAAATTCCTTCCCCATTGGCTTTTCCATAACGATGGTAACCGGTCGTTACAATAGATACCAATTTACTCATCACTCATCCCCGATCGATAAACTAGGAGAAAAGGGCTAAAGCAAGAGTAGAGTAGTAGCTGAATCGTCGAATAACTGGGGGTACTTGTCTCACATGTCCTTCTCGGTTTTCCAAGTTATTACGCCCCGAAAACTAGTAAGTTGAACTAGAGAGTTCTAGAGCCATTCGTAAGATTTTAGAGTGTGGTAGGGGGATGAAAACTCATAGAAATTGTAACGACCCTAAAAATGAACTAGTGAAACTAGAGCCTCACATGTGAGTTTGGAGTTGAGAACTTGATGAAATGATGAGAAATGACCGTGACGTCCGGAAACTAGTCATTTGAACTAGTGAGTTGTAAGGGTCAACTTTAGATGGTCATATCTTTTAGCTCAAAATGAATTAGGTGGACCTTTACCTATCCAATTAAAGGTCTTTGAGTCCTCTTTCCAACGCCACTAAGTTTGCCCAATTCCGACCTTGGAGTAAAAAGTTATGCCCGAAATAGTGAAGCACTGTCCAAAAGGACGAGTTTAGACGGGAAGGGGCAACATTTTTTAAGTTAAGACTTTATGGGTCCTTAGTCCTTTTCCAAAATTGAACCTATGCTATTTTATTCTTTTCCTAGCAATTATAAGACCTTTTCATGACTTAATTCCTTTCATTTAAGTCACTCCTCTTAGAATTTCCAAAATCATTCCCTCTTTCATATATTTCTCTCTAACTCAAGGAAGAAGAGGAGTTGGAGCTAGGATTGAAGATTTCGAGTGCTTCTTCTTCAATTTTCGTGGGTTTTCAACTTAGAGGTATGGGGATCCTTATCCTTGATTATTCTTTCTTTCAAGGAACCCAATCAAAAGGTTTTCAAGGTTTTTCAAATACACACAAAAACCTATTTCGATTCTAGCATGGGTTCTTGCGTAAAAAGGTTTTAAATGATGATTTATATGGTTATTAATGATTATTAATGGTTTTT